>NC_091741.1:102344873-102644873 GCF_043380555.1 Nothobranchius furzeri | reverse complement strand
GTTTCAGCCGTCCAACCCTACGCACAGAGCTCCCCTACAAGAAAAAGGGCCGACCACTCCGTGGTCGGACTTGCAATTCGATTGGGTGGGGCCTCTGACCAAATCCACCAAGGGGAGTAAGTACATACTGACTGTCACCTGCGCATTCACCAAATGGGTTGAATGTTTGCCGGCTCCGGATGACACGGCTAAGACTACAGCGGTCCTCTTGCTGAATCACGTTTTTGCCCGCTTCGGTTTGCCCACGAGGGTCGACTCGGACAGGGGTACCCATTTCACCTCTGACGTGATGTAACATCTTTGGGAACTGTTGGGTGTCAAGGCTAAGTTCCACATTAGCCACCGGCCCCAGTCCTCTGGACAGGTCGAAAGGGTGAACCGCACGGTTATCAGCATGTTAAAAAAGTACGTGAAAGCTAACCACCGAGATTGGGATGTGAAACTTCCATTGGTCCTCATGGCCATACGCGCTACCCCTCACGAGTCTACAGGTGTCTCCCCGTTTGAAATGATGACGGGTAGGCGGATGACCCTACCGCTTCACCTGCTGTATCAACGACGGGTTCCGTCCGACACAGCCCCGGCGTGTACAAGCGGCCAATACTTGCAGGACCTGAGAGATCACCTGCTTGCAGCATTCTCGTTCGCACAGGCGTCTCTGGAAAAGTCAGCTGAAGGCAGAAAAACTTATTACGATAAGAAAGCCTCACATTCCGAACTCGATGTAGGTGACCAGGCGTGGTACTACATTTTCGCTCACAAAACGGGTAACAACAATGCGACCTCGGGGAAGCTGGCTAAGAAACTTTTGCCCAGATGGTCGGGTCCATACCTGATTACAGATAAGATCTCTCCGGTCGTGTATCAGATCAAGATCGCCGACAAAAACAAGGCGCCCGTCTACAAATGGGTACACAGGGACCATATCAAACTGCACAAGGGTCCCACAGATTTGGCCGATACCAACAACAACAATCCACCGACTTCAAAAGGGGGGTGATAAATACGTCCCGTTGGTTCCACAGATTTCTATCTCTGATTACACAAATTTGTTTGTTTGTGAGTGTACATGGTTGTCTTTACTGTTATACCTCACGTGCAGACTTAAGGTGTGTTGAGACGGACGTGCTGTGGGCTCCTGGAGTCCGGTAACAGTGAGTGGGTTAGGTCACATAGTACTGTTGTCCAAAATTTTGTTTTTTTTTAAATCTTTACTAATCACAATTCCTTAGGGGTACATTAACATGAACATGATTACTAACCACTGATTTACATTTTAGTACTGATTTAAATTTCTGTTTTTTTTATAGTACCTTTGACCAGTTGATTTTTTTTTTTACAGTGAAAATTACGTTTGTGATTATCAATTCTTTGATTTATCCTACGGGGCTATAACCAATTTTGCCCCTGTCCTGACAGCGTGTATTTACAGTGAGGATTCACTGATACCAGTTAGGGTTTCTTTCATTTTTCTGCTTCTCGCATCATTCCTTTTTGCATCTTACACAGTCAGGGCTGCTTCCATTTCTTCACTTAATGGGTAAATACACTTAAAACTAACACATAGTACAAAAGGCACTCATAGAGTTAGGTTTTTATTATTTTTCTTTCTTTGATGACATGAAATGCACTTTTGTCGTGTCTACATTGAAGTGCCTACACTGTGCTCTCTCTCCTCGGCTGAGCTTGTGAGGATCCTGCGTCCTGGGGGTGGATCCGTGACTCGTCATCTGCATCGACTACTCCTGAGGGTGCTCCGGCTCGTTGGCCTTGGACGACTGTGGTTCCGGCATGGCTGCTGGGACACCTCATTCGTTGGGATTACTGTCAACTGCTCTTCCCTTTTTGTGGATTATGATAAGTACTCTTTCAAAGTTCAATTTTCATTTGGAATATTACCCTGCCTGCGGATACAACAATCGATTTTTAATTGGAATACTACCCTGTTCGGGGATACGTTCAAGATTTGCTCCTGCTTTGCTTTATTTCCCGTGAGGATATGACGTTGCTTCGTTTATACCTTCCATGGGGAATAATTAATAACCTGCTGACTTGTGTTCTTCCTGAGGAGTGTGCGAGACTGTTCTCCGGCGTGGGGTTCGTGCCTCACCACAGACAGCTGTTCCCTTGGGATCGCATCCGGTTCGGTTGTCAAGATTCTTCATAACTTGGGTTTGTTCAACGACCAAGTGGTCTCTTGAAGGACCACATTGACCTTGAAAAGGGGGGATATGTAAGGTTATGAAGTTCATGGTTTTCAACTCCATACAGCTGCCCCGGTGCACAATAACACCACAATAACACCGTGTAGAAAAACCAAGGTCGGGTGTTCCTCAGACTGTTTACATTCCAGGAGAAGAGTCCGAAGGAGAAGAATAAACTTTACTTAATCAAAGTACTTTATTTGTGATTAAAATTATTAAGCAAAACAGATGTTGATCAACAATAATCAAGTGAATGATCTGTGAAATAAATATGTCATGAATTATGTTTAATGAAACCAGGACTACGGCACAGACACACTGATCCTCATCTCCATAGAAACGCATGACACATTGTTACAACCAATCAGAGCTTTCGGCTGCCGCAGGAGAATTTGGTGTTGACTTCAAGTGTCCAATCTACTTTACTGAAACTTATCAACAATTCAGAGATATAAAACAAGGCAAGGCCATTTTTAAGTCAGTTCCATTTTGACTTCAGTTCTATTCACCATCATCCTAAAGACAAGTGCAGCCTGGCCGGATGTGTTTTCTTTAAACTAAGAACTGTGAAATGGGAGATTTTCGTCGTTTAACAACCAGACGACGTCCTTTCAAAATAAGAGCACCTGCTGACGCCGCTGAATGGTACCGGGTCGACCCTCCAGACGGGCTTTGAAACGTTGTGATCGCTGCACCGACAGCTCCAGCGTACATCCGAGGTTCTTGGACCTGGCATTTCCTGATCTACCTGGGAGACCCCCACTGGGTACGTACACGGCAAAATAGCGGCTCATGTCATCACTTTATAAGCCTCGTGATATCTAGTCATAACAAAGACGACCAGATTCAATTACGTCATCCTAGAGAATCTGAACCAGACACACACACTCACACACACGCACCAACACAACATCCGAATCCATTCTCATCCATCACAGAGTAGTCCTGGTAGATTGTTTAGAATTTATAATTCAGAAATTAAAGATTCTCAAACGATCCCATATCTCTCTCTTTTCTTGTCTCAAAGTCAATACAGAGTGTTTAATTAAACTCCCTGATGATAAAAACAGCCTATTCTTCTGTTTATAAAAGTGAATTACTAACAGTGTATTAAAATACAACTTTAGATAGTTACATCACTTTGTTTCCGTTACACCAGTTATATTTATCCATTAACCCTGATGAACCTAATCGGTTGGGTAGATTACAGGCTTGTCTTGAGGACATAAAAAATTGGATGACTCTTAACTTCTTGCTTTTAAATCAAGACAAGACGGAAGGTCTCATCTTTGGACCAGAAATCCAGAAAAGGAAATTGCTTAGCCAATCGCCTGACCTTAATGGCATTACATTAATCTCCGAGAACAAAGCAAGGAACCTTGGTGTTATCTTTGACCAGGACATGTCATTCAAATCCCAGGTTTCACAAGTTTGTCGGATTTCCTTTTTCCACCTTCGGAATATTGCTAAGATTAGAAGCATACTTTCCAGGAGTGATGCTGAAAAACTAGTTCATGCATTTATTACATCAAGACTGGATTACTGTAATTCATTACTCTCAGGAAGTCCACAGAATGTAGTTAAAAGTCTTCAGCTTGTCCAAAATGCTGCAGCTAGAGTTCTGATGAGAATTAAAAAGAGATATCATATCTCTCCTGTCTTAGCTTCTCTACATTGGCTACCTGTTAAATTCAGAATAGATTTTAAGATCCTTCTTCTCACATATAAAGCTCTTAATAATCAAGGTCCATCATACATCAGTAATCTGATTGTTCCATATGTTCCTAACCGAGCACTTCGCTCTCAGACTGCAGGTCTACTGGTGGTTCCAAGAATATCTAAACTTAGGATGGGAGGCAGATCTTTTAGTTATCAGGCTCCTCTCCTGTGGAACCAGCTCCCAGCTTTAGTCCGTGAGGCAGAAGTAGACACTTTGTCTACTTTTAAGAATAGGCTTAAAACATTTTTATTTGATAGGGCCTATAGTTAAAATCTGATGTTAGCCTAAATCTGGACAAGTGGGGGAGTAGAGGGAGGTGGAGTGTACAGTCGGTAAAGACGGCTCTCCATTGCCCTGCCTCCAACATGCCTACATCTAAATAGGATAGATTATCCAGAGTTAACTCTGTAGTTATGCTGCTATAGGCTTAGACTGCTGGAGGACACACTGACCACTTTTCACACTCTACTGCTTTATTCTACAGTCTGCTCTTTAACTGTACTATTTTGTGCAATTTCAGCTGTTAACTTTATTTTCTCTGTAAGTGTTTTTCTCCCCAGAAGAATCTACAATGACGTTCTGCTGAGCTGTGGTGGCCTCATGGAGGGGGCCATCGACTAGCACACTGCTGCTAACCACTAATACATTCTCTCTCTCCTGATAATAACTTTTTGTTTTCATTGACTTTTGATGTGCTAATACTAGTTTATCCATTTAATTATAGATCCACTAGGATAAATACAATAAAGTTTATCTTTCACCAAATACAATATTTACTAAGACATGACAATATAACTATAGACACATTACTTGTCTGTGTGTGTGTGTGTGTGTGTGTGTGTGTGTGTGTGTGTGTGTGTCTGTGTGTGTGTGTCTGTGTCTTTGTCTGCCTGCTCTGTCTTCTTGATCCCCAGTGAGTCGTGGTGGATGGCTGCTTATACTGAGCCAGGATTCTCTGGAGGTTTCTTCCTGTTAAAAGGGAGTTTTCCTCTCCACTGTCGCTGCATGCTTGCTTAGTATGAGGATTGCTGTATAGTCACTGACACTAGTCAGTGACTTGATGCAATTTGCTGGGTTCCTTATATAGGAAACATTATTTCTGATTGGCTTAATGAACTGTGAATTGGAATCTTTATTATGTGAAGTGCCTTGAGACGACTCTTGTCGTGATTTGGCGCTATATAAATAAACTTGAATTGAATTGAATTGAAAGTCTTTGCCAAGGAACCCACCACCAGATTACCCCCTCATCGGCCTTATGACCTGGTGATCAGGCTCCAGCCTGGAACCACCCCACCCCGGGGTCATCTATTCTCACGCTCCCCGGCGAGACCCGGGCGATGGACTCCTACATTAACGAGGCCCTCCAGAAGGGATTCATCCGCCACTCCACATCCCCGGGTGCCGCAGGTTTTTTTTTTGTTAAGAAGATGGAAGGGGATCTCCGACCCTGTATTGACTACTGGGGGTTGAACAAGATATGCGGGATCGTCACCCTCTCCCTCTCATGGGTACCGCTCTGGACGCCATCTCTCAAGCTACTCTATTCACCAAACTGGACCTGCACAGTGCCTATAACCTGATCCGCATCAAAGAAGCAGAGGAGTGGAAGTCGGCCTTCATCACACCACCGGCCACTACGAGTACTTAGTGTTGCCTTTTGGCCTCTGCAATAGCCCCGTGGTTTTCCAATGATTCATCACTGATGTACTGAGAGACATGCTAGGCCGCTGGGTCTTCGTATATCTGGACGACATACTCATTTACTCTCGCACTGCCGAAGAACTCACCCAGCACGTTCGGGCCGTCTTGTCCCTTCTCCTGGACCACTACCTACATTGCAAACTGGAGAAGTGTGCCTTTCACAAGGAGTCCGCCTCCTTCCTGGGTTTCACCATTTCCTCCTGGGGTCTGAGTATGGATCCTCAGAAAGTTCAGGCTGTAGCACAGTGGCCGCTACCCACGACCCTGAAACAGGCTTTCTGGGCTTCTCTAACTTCTACCGCAGGTTCATACGCAACTTCAGTTCCCTCGCAGCACCTCTACCCTCCCTCACCAAAACGACCAACCAGCCTCACCCTTTCTGTCTCACTCCGGAGGCCACCCGAGCCTTCCACGATCTGGTCCATCGCTTTGTGAGTGAACCCATCCTCCTCTACCCGGATCTGACCCGGCCTTTCATTGTGGAGGTCGACGCCTCCGAGGTGGGAGCGGGAGCCGTTCTATTGCAACGAGGCCCGGACTCCAAACTCCACCCCTGCGCGTACTTTTCCCGAAAGTTCTCCCCTACACTGCAGAACTATGGGGTCGGCGACCGAGAGCTGCTGGCAATAAAATGGGCTCTGGAGGAGTGACGCAATGGCTCTTAGGAACCACCGACCCTTTCCTCATCTGGACTGACCATCAAAACCTGATACATCTTCAGACTGCCTGCCAACTCAACCCTCGCCAGGCTCGGTGGGTCCTCTTTTTCGAGCCCTACAACTTCCACATTGCCTACCGACCCGGCTCCAAGAACCTCAAGGCGGATGCCCTCTCTCTGCGTTACACGCAGGATCCGAGCCTCCCAGAGCCTTTGACCATCCTGCCAGCCCAACAGTTCTTGGCCTCCCTCCAATGGCCTCTGGAGGACTCCATCCGGGCTGCCCTCCCTGCTGATCCGGCACCCCTAGAGACTCCCCCGAACCGCCTCTATGTTCCGGCCGTCTGCCGACGGGAGGCCCTGATGTGGGGGCATTGTTCACAGCTCCCTGGACATCAAGGCCAAGCTCACACCCTCCAGTTTCTCCGTCTGGCTCTATGGTGGCCTTCTATGAGGAGGGATGTATGCGAGTTCACTGCCACATGTGATGTATGCACCCGGTCCAAGTCATCCAACTAACCTGGCGCTGGGGACTTGCAACCACTCCCTGTGCCCAAGCGGCCCTGGTCACACATCGGCCTGGATTCTATCACGTGGCTACCCGCCGTTGATCATCTGGACACTATCCTCACCATCACTGACCGGTTCTTGAAAGCCATGCATCCAGTGGCCTTGGCCGGACTCCCCACTGCCAAAAGAACAGCCGAACTGCTCCTCGAACATGTGGTGCAGCTCCATGGTTTCCCCCAGGACGTGGTATCCGCCCGAGGACCCCAGTTCGTCTCACGGTTCAGGAGGGCCTTCTGTCGTCTGGTTGGCGCTTTAACCAGCCTATCCTCCGGGTACCATCCGCAGACTGAACGGGCGAACCAGCAGCTTGGATGTGACTTGTGCTGCTTCGCCTCGTCCCAACCTTCCACCTGGCCCCGCTACCTCCTGTGGGCGGAACTGTCCCATAACCTCCATACCTCCTCTGCCACGGGTCTTTCTCCCTTCGAGACGTGTTATGGGTACCAGCCCCCTCTGCTCGGCCACCAGGTGCCTGAGGTGGAAGTCCCTGCTGCTCAGACCTGCTGCTCTGGTCCGCCGCTGTCATCTCGCCTGGATCCGGGCCTGTGCAGCCATCACCCGGTCCAACACGGAGTACTCCCGTCAACATTGCCGCCGCCACCAGCCAAGCCCCGTCTTCCAGCCCGGTGACCAGGCGTGGCTCTCCTCCGCTAATCTGAGGATGCCGGCGGACTCCCGTAAGCTCGCTCCCCGCTTCCTGGGCCCCTTCCCTGTCCATAGGGTCATCAATTCGGTCACTTACCGGCTGCGCCGTCCAGCCACTCTCAGGGTTCCCCCGGTCTTCCATGTCTCCCAGCTCAAGCTGGTGGTCTCCTCTCCTCTCCACCCCCCTCCGGCCCGGGTGCCTCTGCCCCATTGTGTTGACGAGGGCCGTGTGTACACTGTCCGCCGGATTCTGGATGCCCGCCGCCCGGGTCGTGGTTGGCAGAACCTGGTGGACTGGGCGGGTTACAGTCCGGAGGAGCACTCTTGGGAACCCGCTCGCTCGTTTCTGAACCCGGCCCTGTTGGATGAGTTCTGGGCCCGCTGTCCTGGGACTTCGGGGGCCGACCCTCGGGGTGGGGGGTGGGGGTGGGGGTGGGGGGGGGGGGTCCTGTCACGAACTCCTCCTCCTGACCACCCCGTACGGACCTAACTGGCGGAGGACTACATTACCCAGCATACCCATCACCGGCGTGGTTCAACGACGTCATCACACCGACTATTTACGGAAGCGCCGCTGCTGAGTTATCACTCAGTCATCATCCATTCCAGACATCGACCCGAGTTCTCAGTCTCACCAGCCCTCAAACCAGGAAAGAGACCTTTCCTCGCTGCCTACCACCAGTAAGTCAGCTTCCTTGTTCATTCGGAACTGTCGCTCAGCCTCGGCTCTTAACGAGCGCTGCGCCGCCGTTCTCAGATTAAAGCCGCGTGTTCTGTATAACCCAACGTCAGCCAGTCCACGTCTGGGTCACACAGCCACGCTACAAGCAACCTCCGCTAAACATTAGCTCAGCCCATCTCACCTGACTGCTTGACTCTGTCTGAATTAATATGATGCGTGTTTATGGTCACTGAATAAGCAACGAATCCTAAATTCTTCTGGTTAAACATTCAAAGATCAATCAGGTTGATATTCTATATTCATATAGAATCATCACATCTTATTGTTCATAATTTAACACCTCAATCTACATAATAACATTACATCCAGGACATCTTAATGCAAACAGAAAAGCGCAGCTCTGCAAAACCATAGGATGCTATATGTGGAACTACATGTAACTGATAGTGAAAATAACATTTATACCATATATGTAACTGTAGACATGTACAGATAAATCTGAATGGACCTTTAGGAAAATTTATTTTTTTCCTGATTTAAGCCGTCCGACTGAGACCGTTTTTGGACGTGGACACCACGTTGCCATTGTGACAGTGTTTGCTGGGTCATGTCACACCGAGCAATGAGAGATTAGCATTTGCTGACCAAAACAAAACTGAGGAGCTACAGAAGCACAGAAAAGTTTGGTGCTTCCAGGCCAGGAGAGGACAGTGTGATGAAGGTGAAGGGTAGAGACACCTGGAGTGCAAGACTCACCTGTTACACCTGTGGATAAAAGGGCCACAAAGCTGCGGATTGCACATCAACTGGGGAACGCCGAGAGCACAGACAGTGGTGAAGCTTCTGCAAGAGCACCACGCACAAGGACGCTTACTGTTGATGGAGAAAGTGGGACAAGGTGAAGCAAGTGGTAGATGAGGAGCATGACACATTTGCATTCAAGGTGCGGATGGCTGGCACTCCGGGCAGCATGGTGAAGATGAAGGGCCTTATGGTTGACTCAGGAGCAAAGACGCATATCTTCACTGACATCGGCATTGTCAAAGAGTTTGATCCAAACTTCACATTTCAGAGCCATATTTTGGAGTTGGCTGATGGAGAGCGGGGCAGCGGGACTGCGTTAAAGAAAGGCACCACCAAAGTGTGCATGAAAGACAGTAAAGGCCAATATATGGAGATGAGGCGGAAGGAGGCGCTCTACGTCCCATCATTTTCACAGGATACATTTTCAGTCAAAGCAGCCACAGCACAGGGTACGACAGTCATCTTCAAAGGACAGAACTGATTCATTCATAAAAATGGTATGACTTTTGAAATTAACACACACGACAGACCATTTTATCTAAGTAATCTGCAGAGTGAAGCTGATGAATGCAATGTGTTATGATGTTCAGACGTGGCATGAAATATTGAGTTACTGTTATTATGATGACATACGGAGACATGGGGAGGGGATGTTGCCCCTTTTGGAAAAGTCAAATGTATAAGATCTCATAATGGAACAGAGTTTACATCTTCTGTGTTTTAGTCACTGCTCAGTCAAAATGCCATCGGACATAAAACCTCAGCTCCTTACTCACCCCATCAGAAAGGGACTGCAGAAAGAGCATCCAGGACCTTGTTTGAGATGGTGAGATATATGTTGATTGAGATTAAGCTACCTAAAGAGTTGTGGATACATGCAGTACAGACTGTTGCTTTAATCAGAAATAGGTGCAATAACTTGCAGATGATGTGGTCCTGTTGGCTTCATCAGAACGTGATCTTCAGCTTTTGCTGGAGCGATTCGCTGCCGAGTGTGAAGCAGCTGGGATGAGAATCAGCTCCTCTACATCTGAGACCATGCTCTTGATTCGGAAAAGGTTAGAGTGCCTCCCGGGTCAGGGAGGAGGTCCTGCCTCAATTGGAGGAGTTTAAGTATCTCGGAGTCACGAGTGAGGGAAAACTGGAGAGTGAGAGTGATAGGCGGATTGGTGCTGCATCTGCAGTGATGCGGGCATTGTACCAGTCTGTCCGTGGTGTAGAGACAGCTGAGTCAGAAGGCAAAGCTCTCAATTTACCGGTCGATCTACGTTCCTACCCTCACCTATGGTCATGAGCTTTGGGTAGTGACCAAAAGAACGAGATCGCGGATACAAGCGGCCGAAATGAGTTTTCTCTGAAGAGTGGCTGGGCTCTCCCTTAGAGATAGGGTGAGAAGCTCAGTCATCGGGGAGGGGCTCGGAGTAGACCCGCTGCCCCTCCACATCGAGAGGAGCCAGTTGAGGTGGCTCAGGCATCTGGTCAGGATGCCTCCCTGGTGAGGTATTCCGGGTACGTCCAACCGGGAGGAGGCCTAATGGTAGACCCAGGACACGGTGAAGGGACTATGTCTCTCACCTGGCCAGGGAACGCCTTGGGATTTCCCCGGAGGAGCTGGCCCAAGTGGCTGGGGAGAGGGAAGTCTGGACCTCTCGACTTAGGCGACTGCCCCCACGACCCAACTCTGGATAAACGGATGAAAATGGATGGATGGATGGAGGTGCAATAACAGATGTCATGAACAAACTCCATTTTATCTGCTAACTGGGAAAAAGCCAGACCTGTCTACAATGACAGCATTTGGCTCAGAGTGTTATGTTTACAAACATGATTAAAGAAAGTTGGACCCATGCTGTGAAAAGGGAATATTTGTAGGCTATGACAAAAACAGCCCTGCAGTTTTAGTTTTCTACCCAGACACTGGTAAAGTATTGGGGAACCGGTTGGTGAAATTTGTGTCAAAGCAAACAAAGTAATGCAACACTCAGATGAAAACATGTATGACCAATTGCAACAAAGGAATATAGCGGAGACTCTTCCACCAACACCTGATGTGACTGATGTAGTCCCAGAAGAGCTGAAATCAGAGGTGAGTGATCCTAACACCAGCATTAAAGGTGGAAGTGAGAGCTGTGACATTGCTTGTTATCCAAAGAGAGAGAGAGAAGACCACCTCAGTATTATACTGACTGTGATCTGAAGATCATGCAATAAATGTAGATTAATGTTATTGTGTGGCATGTGATGTCCCGAAGACACTGCAGGAGGCCTTGAGCGCTTCAAAATCAGAGCAGTGGCCTAAGGCTATGAAAGATGAGATAGATTTTCTTATAGAGAATGACACCTACATGTTAATATCCCTACTTGAAGGTAAACACGCAGTGGGGGGTAGATGAGTTTATGCTGTTGAAGAACATCCTATTGAGACAACATACAAGGCCAGATATGTGGTAAAATTTTATAGTCAAGTGTTTGGTATTGATTATAATGAGACCTTCTCAGAATGAAACAAGGTCCATTCGGACTCAATGTCCCCTGCCTCCCCGGAACATTTTGGAAGTTCTGTCGGAGGTTAGAATTGATGCTTCTTTTGACAGGAGACTGTTAATAATAGTTACTGCTAAATGAACACAAGAGAACATATAATCATTGGTAATGTGTATGATGAGAACCTGACTCTGCAGTTCATCAGACACTCCAGATGTTCCTGTTATCTGCTGCTCCCCCCTCGTCTTGGGTGTTTTTCTGCACACAGCGTGAATAGGTTCCTGTTTTCTGTTGAGATAGTAGCCGCATCCTGTTTAACCATATCTCAAGGCTGCAAGTCTGCTGTTTAGAGCAGGGATTCCCAAAGTGTGGTGCGCGCACCCCTAGGGGTGAAAACAAGTATATTTTTGCGCGCGCTCGCGTGTCCTCCACATGTGCCCTAGCTTCATAATAACAATGCGCCGAGCTTCAGCACTCTGGCCTGCGCACGCCAATATGTTCCGTCGCGCGCGTGTGTCCTCCACATGTGCCCTAGCTTCATAATAATGCGCCGAGCTTCAGCACTCTGGCATGCGCACACCGATATGTTCCGTATTTCATCATTTTTAACGGTGTTGGAGAAATCTGAAGGTGGCGAGTCATTCTGGCAGATTGTAATTAACACCCTGTCTCATGCAGGTGTTCTGACATTGTAAACCTCACACACAGAACATTGTGGATGTAACAAAATAACAAGAAATGATTCCCATTCAGGCTATTGACAGCGCGCTGAAGATCTGAAGTTCCGAGTGCGTCTGTCAGAGGTCAGACGCGTTCCAGCGGAACCACGGCTCACGGGTGCACATATATATATATATATATATATATATATATATATATATATATATATATATATATATATATATATATATTAGTGGTGGGCATAGATTAATTTTTTTAATCTAGATTTATCTCACTGTAATCTCTGAATTAATCTAGATTAATCTAGATTAAAATGGCACATTCAAATTCTGCCAAAGGCATATGTCTGTGCTACCTAGATAATGAATAAAAGCAAGTCGTTGAGAATGGAGGCGTATTTCTTGTTTCAGTAATGCATCACAGACTGATAAAGCAGTTTTACTACGATAACTGATGATGAAAATAAATAATGATCAATAAGTATTTGTGTTTAATAGCTGTTTATTCAGTTCAACAAATTCTGCACTGTAGGTCAACAGAATAGGTCATGATTAACTATTTACAGTTAGTAGCATTTGGTCAATCAGTCCAAGCTCTATTTCTCCTTCTTCCACCAGTCACTCAAGCAGACCAGCTTGTTCACATTGTCTGGTGACAAACTAGTTCTTCTCTTCTACACAATATGGCCTGCTAAAGAAAAAAGTATACACAGTAGATATACACACACACACACACACACACACACACACACACACACACACACACACACACACACACACACACACACACACACGCACACATACATACATACAGACATACATACATACATACACAGAAACTATCTGGCCTGGGGAGGGGGTTAAATTTCTGGGGTGCCCTTCCAATGCCCCCCTTTAGTTTGCATGTAGGATCGCCTCTGGTGAATAGGAGCGAGAGCTGGAAATGATGCCACAGCTCACCTGTATGAGCAGAAGCCAACTGTTGCTGTTGTTGCCTCTGAAAATAGCAAGGGGAGTTATCCTAGCTCAACTTTTCTAAATAAATATAAGAATATATGAGTAAAACATTTATTATTACAGGTAAATTTGAGTCGAAGCCACATGAACAACGACCTGTAGAAACACTTTATCACAATAAACAGCTGCTAAAAGAGCTAAACTTAGTTGGAAACCGCACCTGTCTGAGAAAGTCTTGTCTCAGTTTTCTCACATCCGAGCGCTGCTTCGGCCGCTGACGGTGAAGTGTGGCCCGGGGAAAGCCCGGCTGGAAATGTCGGAGGTAAACAAAACAAAATAAAAAGAATGAAAGTCGGATTTATGGATTAAACTCTGGTTAAAGTACATAAATTATTTACTTGTCCCGCGCGATGAGATGGGAGAAGCGCTGCTGGTGGCGACGGTGCGACTGTTCGGCTGCATGGGGAACATCAAACTCCGCGAGCCTGGCGTCCGTCCATACGTATGATGATCCGCGCTGAGTACACATCCGCGCCAACCAGGTATCCATCCGCGCAATGTGAAGTCATCATAGTTTACCCGGATCCCAACCCAACTTTGAGAATAGATTAACGGCGTCATTTTTCTTATCGCGCAATAAGAGTCTGGCTTTGCCGCAGCACGTTAACGCCGATAATGGCCCACCCCTAATATATATATATATATATATATATATATATATATATATAGAGAGAGAGAGAGAGAGAGAGAGAGCCATGCCCCGATGTGGGGGCTGGGTGGGGGGGGGGGGGGGGGGGGGCATCGACATGGTCGGGACATAGAAGGGGGTGCGCGGCTAAATAAGTTTGGGAACCACTGATATAGAGCCATGCCCCGATGTGGGGGTTGGGGGGGGGGGGGGTGCGTCGACATGGTCGGGACATAGAAGGGGGTGCGCGGCTAAATAAGTTTGGGAACCACTGGTTTAGAGGATTGTTCAAACTGAACCTTGTACACACATGCGACCCCTCCCTGCTTGAATGAGTAAATCTAGCCGTCTCAAACTGAGATATCAGAACACTTCAGGCAGCTGCTGAAGCAAGATGGTAGTCCTTGCACAAGAGCTGCGTGTTCTCCCTCTGCAGCGGTGAATCTTATTTTGACTGGTCTTTTGACTCCAACATCAACTCAGAAGCAAACATCTTTTTCTCCAATCGCTCCGAACCTGTCTTGGTCTTTCAGGACCAACAACTTGGCGTCACGAACAGGATTTTCCCTCCGAGAAACGGAACAATTGGAGACCATTCCACTCTGACCTGGTGAAAAGGATTGAGACACAACCTGCCGCGGCTCAAACAAGGTAAGCAGACCTTTTAATTCCAATCACTGGACTTATTCAAAAGCATTTGTGTCTTGAATTCCTAGTAACTAAGGTCCTAAATTTTGCTCAAGTTTATGTTGGAAAATTCATAGGTATTTAGAAAAAGGTCCGGGACCTAATATAAACGAGAAGATTGTGTCTGGTTTTGCTTGCCAAATATTCATCGACGGATGGATAAAATATAACCGGGTTATATTTAAGCAGGGTTGGAGGCCCTGGGGACTGGGGACCCCTAAATTCCACTTAAGGTCTGGGACCTGACAAAATTACATTTTCCTTAAAAGAGACGAGTATATGAGGAATATGATTTAGTTAAACACAATCTGTATGAATGCCGAGGTTCAGTCAATTCTGTCAGTAAAACAGATAGAATTGACTGAATAACTTGGATTACACAATAAGGGGGGATTATAAACTCTGGGAGTAGTGTATGCCTCTTTGACCTAGAAACAACATTTTTGGGCCTTTAAAGGTACCAAGTAACTGATAAAAGTACAAAAGCACATAAATATACAAAATACACAAAGAACAGCAGAATAGGGAATAGTTGCATGAGCGGTACACCATTATAAACCGCAGATAAGAGGGTAATGAATGAATGTGTAATTAACTCTATGAACAAAGTATAGTACTAACCTTAAAGTGAGAACAATACAGCACGCCCTTGTGGATGCACAGGTAGGAACTTCCCACCTGGAAAGGTAGAAGCGGAAGTTACCACAATGGTTTTTCAGTGCTGTCTCACTCAAACTTAGGAAACAGTTCTCACCTAAAGATCAAGGAGGAATACACAAATTTAAATGGGATGGGAAAATGAACCCCACCTCTTTCCTGAACAAAGCAGTGGATGATTGGGTTAACCACACAGGCCAACATCCAAGTAAAAAATCCACACATGGCATATGGTTTAAGAAAGCTGTCCTCTGAGGGGTTCCAGACTGTAACGTGAGGAAATATGGGTTTTCTATCACAAAGGTGGTGCTGGACGCAGCTAGGTCAAAGCTGGGTCATTGAGAACTTTCACCCACGGATTAAGTCCTGAACGCCAGCGAGTCTGGGAGGAAACCATAACATCAACTACCTGCAGTCTACCAGAAGATGTGTTTACATGAGTTGTACCCAGACCAAGTCAAAACATAAAGTTTAAACTTCTTTTTCTTGAGTTTAATGTTAGAATAACCATTATCATTTTGCTCATTATAAATGTGTTTAATCAAATGAATGGTTCTTATGCTTTGGGGTAATTATAATGGCTTAATGAATCCATAATTAGATAGTGTTGAGAATGTTTGGTACTGACCTTCACACTCAAGCACACAAACATTCACACACACCCACACACACCTTCCCACAGTAAACTCCAGACACATTTGATGACGCACATGTTTTGCTTTGAGAAGAGAAAGGTTTTTGGTAAGTTTTCAGTCTTATGTTTTCAGTTCGTGTTGGACAACGAAAGAGTGTGGACCTGAAAACCAAAAGGGGGGAGCAGAGCCGGCTGGCTCGTTCTTCCCCCCCCTTTCACGCTGTTTCTGCCACGCCAGGCTGAATAGCTGAATCGCAACTTCTAACGCAGACTCATTACCCAGTCTTTTGATTTCTGAGTGAATTAACTTAAGAAAGCGCGTCGACAAAACACTTTACCATCAACGTGTACCGAGGGCAACTCTGGACAGGGTCCGTTGGACACCTCGTCTCCTGTCAGCCGCCGGTGTCATCTGGATGAACCAACATCCTCCACGGCCCGGATCCGAAAGAGGGTCCACAAGAATTCGGTGAGACAGAACACGGTGTTTAGCGTTTTGATGCATCTTTTCCAACTAAAACCTAAGTTTATTCAAACAATCACTTTTCACTCAGACACCTGTTTCTTCCTGAAGCAAAATCAGATGCACACATTCTCAATCTTCATAAATTCACCAGAAGGTCTATTTGAGCCAGAACAGCATATCAACTGTTAAAAAGATTGTCCCACAAAGTTACCAATGTTGATTGTATTTCCTGTTTGTCAATTTCAAATCATTAGTTTAATTTGAAGAATTAAAACTTTTAATTGTGAAACTGGTTTCCTCATTGAACTGAAACACAGACACTCAGACATTATCGTCAGTTTATCGATGAAAACAACCTTTGAGTCTTCTGAACAATATAAAATTTGGTTATTGATTTATTAAAATTAATATTCCGAATTAATACGTAGCATGGTTCCTCTTTCATAAAAGAGCATAAATCCATAACACTACATTAATGGCGAGCGTATCCAGTCTTCTATATCTGCGATATGTCTGATTCCTAACATCTAAAAGCTACAAACGACGCTTTTCTCTGTGTTTCACTTTGATGTCTTATTTTGAAAGTAACCGGAAATTATTCCGCTGAAGTCACTCTTCCGGGGAATGTCCTGGTGATAACTTGACGGAGAAGAACTCCGATCTCAAATTGACCGCAAATTACAGACCTAACTTTGATTTATCCCATCTTCGCCTTCGGAGCGAACGTGTGAGTTGTGCTTTTGACTAAATTCTGTCCATTTTGACGCGCCGCCGCGTCTCTAGTCTAACCTCAGGTCGGAAAGCTACGTTTCCGCTCTGACCATTGCTGGGTGAGCTACCGTGAGCAGCTTATCCTCAGTTCCTAAAATTATCACTAAATTCTCCGAACCTCCGAACCGAGACTAAATTCTCGGACACCTTTCGTCTCAGTGTGTTGACACTGTGGGCGAGCTATTGTGGAAAATATTTCCATTGCATGGGCGACTGATAGAAGCCGAATCTAAACGGAATGCTCGGTGACACCTACCGTAGCTTGATTGCTAGGTAAACGTCGTAAAGCGAAGCATGGCCGTCACGCGTTACTGCATTCAGATTGCGTACGCTTTTTAAAGTCCGTATTAAAAGTGGAGCGAGATGCCTACTTGTTAATCGGGAAAATTTAAGTCTGGCCGCTACAGACAAAGAACGCTAGGCCTGGCCGGAGAGCTAAGCTAGCAAGCCACAGTTAGACAAATAGGGCACGCGTCCCGTTAGATTGTCAAACCATTTCTGGCACAGTCAGTCTGTGTCCTCACAAAACCCGCATTGGCGGTGATTCTTGTAAATTGCTACGGTGTGTAGAATCTACAGTTTGCTACGTTTGTCCGTCTGATACCAACACGGCAGTGTAGGGTTTATTATTTTTATTTTGGACCGGTGGACGGGTCGGCTTTCACAGCCTCCGTTGCTCGGTTCCATGCCTTTTTCTTCCATCTTGTGAAGTTGTGTGTATTCATTTCTCTATCAACAATTCCTTGTTTTACCCTGTGTCATAAAGTTAAGTAGGCTACAGACAGTCCTTGTTTGTGTGAGACATATTAAGGAATCTGCCCGGAGTTTTACGTCGGCTCAGAAGGTAAAAACGCGAGTTGCTCTGAACTTAATGGGAGATGGACGAGACACGACAAAATCTTTCTTGCACTGTTACACCTGGTGTAAGGTTCTCTGACGTTCTGCTTCCAGAACATGCCATGACGCAGGAGACTGTTCACCGGCCGAGCATCGCTGGTCCCTCCGCCCGCCCGAACGGGCCCGTTTTAGGCGGGTGCCGCCGGTCGGGAGCAGTGGGGACTAGTGGCTGCGGTTCGGTGCCAGCTGCACTGGGTCGGAGGTGGTTCTGGTCTGCAATTCATGACGTGAATTCAAACAACATGCTGTTTACAGTCATGACGCTTTTTCTTTACTTTTATTTCTTCCAGGGGGTCAAAAACCCACCATCAACATCAAGGTTTGAAATAAACAACACTTTCTCTGCTACTTTTAAGCTGAATAAATCTCTTGAGCCTATGGTTATCCTCTCTGACAAACAGGTTGTGCTTAACCCTTTGGTTCCTAATGCTTCTCCTCTGTCATCCATGTTAAAGGCTGACCATCTCTCCAGCATGGGTGTGAAATCTTCAGACTGGGACCCATCGCTTCAGTCAGAGGTCTGTTTTACTCCTCAGTCCGCCTCATGCACAAACCAGCTTCTTTATCGGGGCGTGATGGAAACGTCAGCCGCCGTGAAACACTTGTGGTCTCCGGACGGAGCTACCATGCCATTTAAGGGGTTTGTGCCCGGACATCTTGACCTTTATGTGAATGACCTTGTCACTTTTCAGTTTGTGACCTCTGCTAATACGGTGGCCAATTCCTTTCTCCTTTCACAGGGGTGTGACTTAGTCTCTGGCCTCTGTGCTCTCTTTCCTGTGATTTCTCTTACAGGTGACCACGACAACGCAGAAAACCCTGCGGGTTCCAGTAGTCAAGTGGTCAGTGGCGATATTGAAGGAAGCTCGGTGGTTGCTGCGATCATCTCTCTCACGGGCCCGGGGGTGCCACCCGGCCCGGGAGGTGTAGGTGCGTGCAGTGATGCTCTGCTCGGGGCCCCTCCTGACAAAAGGGGGGTGCCGAGTGGCACTGAGTTTTCCGTGGCGGACATCAGGCTGTTCGGGGGAAATCCTCCTCCGAGCGGGCGGGTCATTGCAGAACTCGACACTGACCTTCCTCCAATTCAGCTGACAACATTGACCTCCGACCCGGAGTTAGGTGCTGCACCTTCTACGGGGCGGAGTTCTAGTCAGTCTGTAACTACTCTGGTTAATCTGGGTTTTTCTGATTCTGTGTGGGAACCTCCATCATTCTTGGGAATAAAGTATTCTTGGCTTCAGTTTTCAGGACAGACCATGTTCCTAAACCTAGCATCATGTCTGTATCTGATTCTAAACATGGCTAGGTTTGCTTTGACACCCGTGACACAACCATCCTTGGATCACTCCTTTTCAGAACCTCCAAGTCCAACACCTCCAGGTCTTTGGACATCTGAACACCTACTCTTTCAGCACGATTCAGGTGACAATGTGCATCTTCTTGGTAATAGGGCTTTTAAGAGCTTAAGAACTGTTTGTTATGCTTCTCCTGTCTCACAGACATGGCATAGGTTTGAGCAACAAAAGGGGGGTGGAGAGCCTCCTCCTGCTTTGCGAGCAACATTTTCGCATTTCCAGTTCACTACCATTTCTGATCACAACAAAGTCGCCTCCGTAAAGCTGCAACACAACTTTGAGCAGGTAAAATCAGGTTCTGATCTAACAGCTAAACCATCAGCTTCGCTCCAGTTCCAAACGGGACCCTCAGGTAAATTCAAACAAGTTTCCCTGTGGGTTCGTAACACCAGATACAAACAGTTTGATAACCAAATCGCTTATGAGCCTGCTCCCACAGATACGTCCAAACTCGTGTCTCTGTGGGTCCGCAATACCAGATTCAAAACGCTTACTGCACAACTCTATTCTGACCGACTCTATTCTGACCGGATTCTTTTCCACTGACTGGTGGACCGTTACAAATTCTCTCGTTTGTGGGATGAATTTTTAACACATGTGATATCCTTTGAGTTTTTTTTTCAGGTTACCTAGCTCCAGCCAGGGTCCTGTTACTAACTCATATTTTTGGGGATTACTAACCTACTGATTTACATTTTTAGAACTGATTTACATCTCTATCTTTTTATTAGTGCTTTGTGTAGCATGATTATATTTGATTACAAATTTAATTTTATTTTGTTGCTATTTCCCTTAAAGGGCCACAAGCCAATTTGCCCTTCATTTTCATGATTTTTTTTATATACATGCCTTTAATTGGTGCAGCCTGCTGAGTTTCACATATCAGTTAGGATTTGCTTTCTTTTATTTGTGTTTTCTCTACATCACGTTTTTACATGACACGTAGAACAGGGTGCAGTACATTTCTTCTTTAGATAATTCACAAAAGGCACCCACATTTTCCCAGAGGCACCCATAGATAGGTTTTGATTGATTTCTTTTTTTTGCATCAAATGCTATCTATCGTGTGGGCTGTCTCACTTTGTCTCCTTCTCCGAGCTCGTATGGACTACATTCCATCAGAGGGGTCGTCTTCACCATCCTTCAACTGGTTTCCTGTCGCATGGGGCTTCGGTCGTGGTTCGAGATGGGTCGAGGTCTGCGCTGGACTTCGCCTGGACTACGCCTGAGGAATACATCACCTGCCCAGCTCTGTGTGGCACACGAGCTGCTTATCCTTTGAATACCTTTGCATTATTGCTGATGAAAATTAACTGCTATTGAAATAGCTCTGCTTTCAAGATTCCCTAAGTGGATTACTTTACAATGATTGCAACAGTTTTGGCCTTAATCATCTGATCAGGTTAGACTCCCTTCTACACGTGACCTGTGGTGACGCTTCATCGTTCCTGCCTTCATCTGGGATGTCTACCTTCACGAGTACATCACGTTATTGTGGTTGTGACGTCAGGTGGCCTCTGCTTGACCACCATGTCGTCACAAAAAGGGGGGACTGTAACGTGAGGAAATATGGGTTTTCTATCACAAAGGTGGTGCTGGACGCAGCTAGGTCAAAGCTGGGTCATTGAGAACTTTCACCCACAGATTAAGTCCTGAACGCCAGCGAGTCTGGGAGGAAACCATAACATCAACCACCTGCAGTCTACCAGAAGATGTGTTTACATGAGTTGTACCCAGACCAAGTCAAAACATAAAGTTTAAACTTATTTTTCTTGAGTTTAATGTTAGAATAACCATTATCATTTTGCTCATTATAAATGTGTTTAATCAAATGAATGGTTCTTATGCTTTGGGGTAATTATAATGGCTTAATGAATCCATAATTAGATAGTGTTGAGAATGTTTGGTACTGACCTTCACACTCAAGCACACAAACATTCACACACACCCACACACACCTTCCCACAGTAAACTCCAGACACATTTGATGACGCACATGTTTTGCTTTGAGAAGAGAAAGGTTTTTGGTAAGTTTTCAGTCTTATGTTTTCAGTTTGTGTTGGACAACGAAAGAGTGTGGACCTGAAAACCAAAAGGGGGGAGCAGAGCCGGCTGGCTCGTTCTCCCCCCCCCCTTTCATGCTGTTTCTGCCACGCCAGGCAGAATAGCTGAATCGCAACTTCTAACGCAGACTCATTACCGAGTCTTTTGATTTCTGAGTGAATTAACTTAAGAAAGCGCGTCGACAAAACGCTTTACCATCAACGTGTACCGAGGGCAACTCTGGACAGGGTCCGTTCGACACCTCGTCTCCTGTCAGCCGCCGGTGTCATCTGGATGAACCAACATCCTCCACGGCCCGGATCCGAAAGAGGGTCCACAAGAATTCGGTGAGACAGAACACGGTGTTTAGCGTTTTGATGCATCTTTTCCAACTAAAACCTAAGTTTATTCAAACAATCACTTTTCACTCAGACACCTGTTTCTTCCTGAAGCAAAATCAGATGCACACATTCTCAATCTTCATAAATTCACCAGAAGGTCTATTTGAGCCAGAACAGCATATCAACTGTTAAAAAGATTGTCCCACAAAGTTACCAATGTTGATTGTATTTCCTGTTTGTCAATTTCAAATCATTAGTTTAATTTGAAGAATTAAAACTTTTAATTGTGAAACTGGTTTCCTCATTGAACTGAAACACAGACACTCAGACATTATCGGCAGTTTATCGATGAAAACAACCTTTGAGTCTTCTGAACAATATAAAATTTGGTTACTGATTTATTAAAATTAATATTCCGAATTAATACGTAGCATGGTTCCTCTTTCATAAAAGAGCATAAATCCATAACACTACACAGACTCTGTGGCTCAGAAAATGGATGACAACCCTGATTTGGCTGATTGTGACTTTAATAAATGGAAAAACCACTTAATATTCAACCTTACAAAGGTTCAAAAGGCAGAGGATAAGGAATCTGATAACTTAGAGGACCTTCAGAAACAACTACTGAGGGTTCAATTACAGGCTGCCAAAAAGACTCTGGGAGAAAAGGGTGATAAGACTAGGGAGCAGATGCTCACCACTACTGCCCCGCCTCCACCACCGCAGTTCAATCCAACACCTGATTCTTACCCAATGCCACCATGGCAGCAGCCGCCACCCGCTCCTGCCTCATACACAGTGTAACGTGAGGAAGTATGGGTTTCTGTGCCAAAGGTCGTATTTGCCCGGCTGGGTCAAAGCTGGGTCACACAGCACCTTCACCCACAGATTAAGACCTAAGCCGCCAGCAAGTCTGAAGGACTCCACAACAGCCGAACATCTGCTCTCCAGAAGGACTTCACACACAGTCTAGTCATAATAAAACAGAGTCTTAACCTTCTGTATTTTATTAATGCTAAATAATCATTTGATCACTTTGCTCATTATAAATGTATTTTAATCAAATGAATGATTATTATGCTTTGGGTAATCATAATGAACTATAATGAATCAGTATACTTAATTAAATAATGTTTTTGAAGATGTTTAGCGATGACCTTCACACCTGCTCATACAGGTCCGTATCCACAGTAACTTCAAAACACATTTGCTCTGACGCACAACAAGTTTGCTTTGGGAAGAGAAGTTTTTCGGTAAGGTGTCAGAACAGAACGGAGAGAGCAGAGGTGCGGAACGAACGCCACGGGGAAAGGAGCCCGGCAGGCTCCTGTTCTCCCACCACGCTATTTCTGTCAAGCCAGACAGAATAGCTGAAATGCAACCAGCTAACGCAGACTCGTCCCAGACTCTTTTGATTTCTGAGTTAATTTAAACATGAGAAAGCGCATCTGCCGAAACGCTTCAGCAACGTGTACCGAGGTCAACTCTGGACTGGACCGTCGCACACCCTTTGTCTTCTCTGTCAG
This sequence comes from Nothobranchius furzeri, assembly GCF_043380555.1. Classification (NCBI taxonomy): domain Eukaryota; kingdom Metazoa; phylum Chordata; class Actinopteri; order Cyprinodontiformes; family Nothobranchiidae; genus Nothobranchius; species Nothobranchius furzeri. The sequence continues at coordinate 102,621,697 of NC_091741.1, read as the reverse complement.
CCAAGGTGTCATCTGGAGAAACATCCTCCTGAGGTCCGGATCTAAAAGAGGGTCCTAAGTGCGGTGAGGCAGAACACGACCAGATAGCGTTCTGATGCTGTTTTTCTAATAAGAACTAAAGTTTAATTGCAAAACATCATTTTTCACTCAGATTCACCTTCCTTCTCCCTGAAGCAATCTCAGACACCTGCATGCACACATTCATAATTCCATCATCCTCAGTCTTAGCACATCCAACACAAGGTCTATTGGAGCAAGCTTAAAATATCAACTGTTAAAGATTTTCCAAAAAGGTTGCCAATGTTGATTGTTTTTCTTATGAGTGCCATTTCAAATCGTTAGTTAAAATTGAAGAAATAAATCTCTTAAAATTTAAACTTGCCTTTTACTTGAACTGAAACACAGACAAACGGATATGATCGTCAGTTTATCGATGAAAACAACCTTTGAGTCTTCTTATCTCTATAACATTTGGTTATTAATTTGTTAAAATTAATATTCCAGATTTTTATGTAGAATGGTTCATCTTTCATAAAAGAACCATGAACCATTACGCTACATATTTGGCGAGCCAGCCCGACTTCTATATCTGCGATATATCCGTCCTAATCCATCAACGAGCTAATTTTTAACAAAATTAATCGTTTTCTCTGTGTTTTACTTTGATGTCTTATTTTGAAAAACCGGAAGTTATTCCACACTAAAATCGTTCCTCTGGAGACGTCCAGGGAAGGATATTACGGTGGAATTTCCTATCTGAAATTCAACACCAACTCCACAGATCCTGTGAGTTTTCCATTATCGTCCATCGGTGAGTGAATGGGTGAGTTGTGTCTTTAACTGTATGTTGTCTGCTGTGTTGAGACATCGCGTCTCTGAACTCTACAGGCCGGAAAGCTTCCTTTCCGCTCTGTCGCTGTAACGAGCTAACCGCTGGTCACTTAGCTTAAAGAATTCACCTTTGCCAGGAAGTAAAACTGAATCTCCGAGTTCTCGGACAAACCTTTTGAGCGCCGTGAAAGCTGTGTATTTTTATTTGTCTGAACGGAGCGACACCAGACGCCCGTTCTCCGGTAATCTGTTTGATCAGCAGTTAACCGACACACCCGTTAACCCTTCGTCAGTGGCTAACGCTGCATTTCAAGGTGCGCGGAAGAGCTACCGTGCACCTTGAAATGCAGCTAAAAGTTTAGACAGCTAAAAGTTTAGACAGTCAAAATGGCCGATCATCTATTAACGTGAGGCTGAGGCCTTTCCCCGGAGCTGGCACTGAAGTCAGGTGGCTCCAATGCTTATTAATTATTTAGAATTTTAAGCTTTTAATTCCACTTAAACAGAAAAGTTACAAAAAAATTCACCCCCTTCAGAGTAGTCATGACTGTAAACTAGATCTGTTAAACCTAAAACGGTTTGTTGAACCAGGCTGTAAACATGTGCCTTTTCTGCTGTGAAATTGGCATTTTTAACTTGGGAGTCAATGAGGATTTGCTCACTTCTGATGCCCGCCCCTAGCAGATGAGGGTGGAATTGCAAAATTCGCCACTTCTGTGTTGGCTTCATGTTCATCTCAGAGTTATGGGGGCTTGGTTAAAACCCACGAGAAATATCATGATTATTTAAATATTGACAAACATTGTTTGCATTTCACGTACGACTTTTCTAATTCACGAGTACCGGGTAGTTGATTTCTCGCGTGTGCTACTGATCAGCCATCACACACCTATGCCAATGCTAAAAGCCAACCAGAAGAATGACAATCCCAGCAGCAGACTCTCTTAACTCATTAACTGCCATTGACTAAAGTTGTCATTTGCATTGTTTTACTGTGTGGGCATCGGAACGAGCCCCTGAACCATGTGAACAACCATCCCAGCTCTAAAGCCGATCTTCATCTGCATACGTCACAAGTCACGTGATCAGGAAGCAGAAAATCTATGTGTTAAGAGATCATTTTGGGCTGCTGCTGTAAAAAAAATTGAGGTGCGAACTGTAAAAGCTTCTGTCGATCAGTTTGACAATGGATTATGAAAGAACGGATAAAGCTTGAAATGCATGGATTCTTCCTGATGTAAGAGGTGAGTCTCCACTTTGTTTTGATACTTTGAGCATTGACATCATCCTAGGGAGCAACGTTCTGTGACTCATAAAAAAAACTGTGAAAACGCTGAAAAAGGGCTTTTCTGATCAGGAAACGGCGGGCACTGAATGAGGGTAAGTGTGTGTGTGTGTGTGTGTGTGTGTGTGTGTGTGTGTGTGTGTGTGTGTGTGTGTGTATGTGTGTGTGTTTGTGTGTGTGTGTGTGTGTGTGTGTGTGTGTGTGTGTGGCTGTCAGCTTTGAGCTGAACTGACCCAATACACCCACTTCTGACTGTCCGGCTCAAATTCATGCCTATTATTAGAATGAGACACCGCATGAATGACTCATTATCATTCTGGACACTGAAGAGTAAACATCTTCCCTAACTGAAGCCGTCTCTCTGGTTCTCTGAGGAGCACACACACACACACACACACACACACACACACACACACACACACACACACACACACACACACACACACACACACACACACACACACACACACCAAGCAATGTGTCCATGGTTACAGCGTGATTGCTTAGTAAATATTCTATTCGGAGAGAGATAAACTTCATTGTATTTATCCTAGAACAGGGGTCGGCAACCTGTTCCCATCAAAGAGCCATTATAACCCGTTTCCCACAGTAAAGAAAACACTGGCAACCACAGCAGCCGTGGTGGTGTGGGCGGGGCCTACCCTCAGACAGCAGAGAGCTGCTTTAACCAATCACAACAGGTGACAGCAGCCGGTACCGGTCGCTCGTGTACGTCAAAAGTTATCTTTCATAAGATGATAATCAATAAAACGATTTATATAAAGTGGATCCAGAAGTTGTAGCCCGTTTCTGCCTGCAATATTTTGATATTTTTCACCCTGTTGATGGTTTTACTGAGCAGGTGCCACTTTTGTCATACGTTTCTTTTTAAAACATGTTTAGACTGTTCAGAATACAAATCCAGGCTCTGTCACATTTGATTGTTGTAATTAAACTTTGTAGGTGGGGAAGGTCAGAAAAGGATCCGATCAATTGGTTTTTCCCTCATTCACAGTGACGGAGATAACGGCGCGGTGCGCCTGGCTCTGGTGTTAATCAAGTTAAATTATATCTCGTTGCAACAATTTTCACAAGAAAACAGAACAGTTAAAAGCAGGGCTTGTGTTGACCGAACAGTTCCCGTATTTGACCGTTTATTTTGACGAAGAAAGAATAGAAAGAATTACCCCGACGCATGCAGACAAACTGACATTTTATTCGTTATGCAGATCGCAGATGTAGCTAAATTGCTCATGAAAAGATTTCCTTCTGAACATCTGAGCTGGACACTGCTCAGCGCAGCTCACTGTTAGCGTGTACTACAAAAGGTCCACAGCGAGCTGAAGATGTGGAGAGGGGATTGGAGTGCGTCGCAGAACCAGAGTGCATGGGGGAAGATTCCTCCGACTGAAGCGAGCGTTTTCCAAACCCTGTCTCTCAGAGACTTGTCACTTAGAAAATGTTCCTTGATTAGGAAACTTTGGCTGAATAGTGCTTGTTCGTGTCTCCAATGTGGCGACACATCCAGGAGCCTGTCTGAGGAGAGTCCCAGAATCTCACATCCTCTTCAGCTCAGAAAGCACATATGATTACGCACAAGCGTGACGCGTCAACCCGGTCTCACAGTAAGACCACGTTGGACCTGTTCAGGTTTACGCAGACAATCTTTACATTTAGAATTGGCATACAGATGTAAAATTAATGCAGTAAAATATAAAGCTTTTTGTTTAAATATCCATTCATTATTTTACAAGCACAGAGAGCCGCATCAGATGGATGGAAGAGCCGCATGCGGCTCCAGAGCCGCAGGTTGCCGACCCCCATCCTAGTGAATCTATTGTTAAACGGGTAAACTAGCAGCAGCACATCCAACGTCAAAGAAACAAAAAGTTATTATCAGGAGAGGGAGAAAGTTTATGTGGTTAGCAACAGTGTGCTAGACGAAGGCCCCCTCCATGAGGCCACCACAGCTCAGCAGAACATCACCGTAGCTTCCCCTGGGGAGGAAAACACTTAGAGAAAAAATAAAGTTAATAGCTGAAGTATCAGGAAATAATACAGTTAGAGAGCAGATTGTAGAAGAAAGTAGTAGAGTGTGAAAAGTGGTCAGTGTATCCTCCAGCAGTCTAAGCCTATAGCAGCATATCAACAGAGATAACTCTGGATAACCTAGCCTTTTTAGATGGAGGCATGTTGGAGGCAGGGCAAGGGAGAGCCGTCTTTACCGACTGTACACTCCAACTCCCTCTACTCTCCCACTTGTCCAGATCTAAGCTAACATCCGATTTTAACCATAAGCCCTATCAAATAAAAATGTTTTGAGCCTATTCTTAAAAGTAGACAAGGTGTCTGCCTCACGGACTAAGACTGGGAGCTGGTTCCACAGGAGAGGAGCCTGATAACTAAAAGATCTGCCTCCCATCCTAATTTTAGACATTCTGGGAACCACCAGTAAACCTGCAGTCTGGGAGCGAAGTGCTCGGTTAGGAACGTATGGAACAATTAGATCACTGATGTATGATGGAGCTTGATTATTAAGAGCTTTATATGTGAGAAGAAGGATCTTAAAATCTATTCTGAATTTAACAGGTGGGGAAGCTAAGACAGGAGAGATATGATCTCTCTTTTTAATTCTCATCAGAACTCTAGCTGCAGCATTTTGGACAAGCTGAAGACTTTTAACTACATTCTGTGGACTTCCTGAGAGTAATGAAGTACAGTAATGCAGTCTTGATGTAATAAATGCATGAAAATAAATGCATGCAAGTAACCCTGGAGTATGAAGACGATTTGTCATGTACATTTACAAAATGAAATCTGTCAGACAGGTAGATTTAAACCAGCCTAGCACTGTTCCTTTGATCCCTACATGTTCAAGCCTTTCTACAAGAACATTGTGATCTACTGTGTCAAAAGCAGCACTGAGATCTAACAAGACTAGAACAGACACAAGATTCTTCTGAGGCCATGAGAATATCATTTGTAACTCTCACTAATGCAGTTTCAGTGCTGTGATACTCTAAAACCAGACTGAAATTCCTCAAACAGATCATTAGTGTTTAAATGCTCACATACTTGGATGGCCACTATTTTCTCCAAGACTTTGGATAAAAATGGAAGAATAGATGTTGGTCTATAATTCATTGGGTCATCTGGATCCAGAGAAGGCTTCTTAAGTGACGTTTTGATTACAGCAACCTTAAAATCCTGTGGTACATATCCATTTACTAAGGATAGATTGATTATATCTAGAATGGGGGCAGTAACCAAAGGAAATGCATCTTTAAATAATTTGGTTGGGATTGAATCTAAAATGCAAGTGGAAGGTTTAGATGAAGCTAATATTTTTGATAACTCTGAAAGCTCAACTGGATCAAAACGGTTCAAACACAGATGAGGTTCTGCAGTTACCTCTGATGCTACCTCACTTACTGAGGAAGAAGAAATCACTTTAGGGAGGATGTGAAAATTTTTGTTTTAAATAGAATTAATTTTACTTGTGAAAAATCCCATAAAGTCATTACCGCTGAGGGCTAAGGGAATAGATGGTTCAGAGCTATGATTCTGTGTAAGTTTGGCAACTGTACTGAAAAGAAATTTAGGATTATTCTTATTCTCCTCAATTATCGCTGAGAAATAAGCAGTTCTAGTTTGTCAAAGCTTATTTTTATAAAGCACAAGACTATTTTTCCAGGATAGGTAGGCCTCCTGATGGTGCGTAGAGCGCCATCTTCTCTCCAATTTTCTAGAGTTTTGTTTTAAAGCTCATAAATGAGAATCAAACCAGGGAGCCGACTTCCTGTCCCTAATTACCTTTTTTTTAAAGGGGCAACATCATTTAATGCCACACGTAAAGAGGAAGTAATATTATGAACTAAGGCATCAATTTGTGAGGGGCTAGAAAGGAAAATATTGCCCTCTGCTACGTTCCTCTGAGATGCAGAGGACAGTAAAGATGGAACAGTTGATTTAAAAGATGCAACAGCGTTGTCAGATAGAGACTGACTATAGTGAAATTTACTTTCATGTCTCGAGAACTCAGTTATAAAAAACTCAAAGGTTATCAGAAAGTGGTCCGAGAGGACTGGATTATGTGGAAAGATTGTTATTTCCTCACACTCTATGCCATAAGACACCACAAGGTCCAATGTATGATGGCAGGAGTGGGTGGAGCTATGTATTCTTTGAGTAAAACCAATTGAGTCTAGGATATTACTAAAGGCTACATTGAGGCTATCATTTTCAATGTCCACATGTATGTTAAAATCCCCCACTACAATGACCTTATCAGTATTTAGCACCAAATCAGATAAAAAATCAGAGATCTAATCCAAAAACTCAGAGTAAGGGCCTGGTGGACGATATAAAACTACAAACAAGAGTGGTTTTACAGTTTTTCAATCTGGATTAGGAAAACTAAGAATAAGATGTTCGAACGAACTGTAGCTATTAATTGGTAAGGGACTGATTAATAAGTCTGAATGAAAAATGGTTGCTACTCCTCCTCCTCGCCCTGTACTTCGAGCAATATGATGATTTAAATAATTAAAAGGAGTCGACTCATTTAAACTAACATAGTCCTCTTGCTGCAGCCAGGATTCTTTGAGAGAGAGCAAAGAGATCTGATTATCACAAATCAACTCATTAACTAACAAAGTCTTAGAAAAAATAGATCTAATGTTCAATAACCCACATTTAATTTTTCTAATTTTCTTCTCAGTTGAGTTTGTTTGAATATTTATGAGATTTCCATGATTTGCTTTATTAAGCCTGATATTTAATCTGTGTGAATTTGGCTGTGGGCAGGACACTGTCTCTCTGGGGTAGTGGGTGGGTAACAGTACAGAAGCTGCAGAGGGGTGTATTAAACTACGACTCTGCTTCCTGGTCTGGACCCTGGGTTGTCATGGAGGACTAATAAAACTGGCCATGTTCCTGGAAAGAAGAGCTGCTCCATCCAAAGAAGGATAGATGCTGTCTCTTCGCATCAGACTAGGATTTCCCCAAAAAGTTTTCCAATTATCAATGTAGCACGTTGTTTTCAGGACACCACCTAGACAGCCAGCGGTTGAAGGACAGCATGCGGCTAAACATGTCGTCACTGGTCCGATCAGGCAGGGGGCGAGAGAAATTTATGGAGTCAGACATTGTTTTGGCAAACTTACACACCGAAGCAACATTAATTTTAGTGACCTCCGATTGGCGTAACCGGGTGTCGTTACCGCCAGCGTGAATAACAATCTTACTGTATTTACGCTTATCCGTAGCCAGCAGTTTAATGTCGCCCGCTCTGGCCCCAGGTAAACATTTAACTATGGTTGCTGGAGCCTCTAAGGCCACGTTTCTGTCTATGGAGCTGCCAGTGATCAGTCGGCTTGTCAGTGGGTGCGTCACTGAGCGGGGAAAATCTGTTAGAAACGTGGACCTTTGGTTGTGGCCCACGGACTGAGTTCTATGCTTCCTGCGGACCGTCACCCAGCCGTAGGGTTGCCAACTCCCTGAAAAATAAATAAGGGACACCTCGCGGGCAGGGCCGGCCGCTCCAGGCCCCCCTTCCCAGCGTGGTGATTTTTTTTTGCTCTTTTTTTGTGTGTGAGAAAGGATTTTTTTTTTTTTTACTATTTGACTTGAAGTTGGTTGAAGAAGATGCATATTCTTTGTGATATGAAAACATGGGAAACAAATGATCATTTAGCCATTCATTTAGGGCGTGAAATTACAAAATTATTATAATTAACAAAGGTAGTTTTCTTAAACAGAAAACTGTTATGCTCAACTTTTTGTGCAAAATGACAAAAATAAAGTAGATCTCTTTCTTAAACGGTAGCCTATTATGCGTTACTTTTTAGAATATAAATAGCTCTCTTTAAAACAACTCTGTTCTGCTTAACTTAAAATTGTATAAATTAATAGAAAACAACAGAAAGAGCAACGCTGTAACTGCACATTGAGTGCAATTAGAAAAGTGCAAACATAAAGTCTGTGGAGAAGCTGTAAACATATTTGTGCCTCAAAGGCCTTGACTGTAGCCTACGGTTGAAGTAAAAAAAAAAAAAGTCCAAACTCATGAACTCAAAAGCTCAGTGCTACATTATGTGAAAACAGACTATTTTCTCCATTTGTATTTCTTTTGAGATCTTGCTGCATTTAGGAGTTGTTTGTCTTTCAGTACTGCAGAGTAAAACTCTGAGCAAGACATGTCACAATTTAGAGTGACAATGAGCTCACATCTAATTATTTCAGTAGAACATTTGTTCCGCACATCAGTCCACTTATTCTTCATGAGAGAGAAAATCCTTTCTGCCAATCCAGTGGAAGATGGGATGCTGAGTACAAAGGATACAACAGGCTGGATGTTGGAGAGGTCGCAGCTGCCTGAAGAATTTCTATACACTTCTCTGCTGTTCCCTTGGACTGCCACTTTTCCTTCTTCTGAGCTCCTTTGGTGAGGTGCTCCAGAAGGCTGGTTGCAGTGACACACTCGTCATAAAGCTCATCCATAGAGATGTTTAACCTGCCAATGGAGATAAGAAGTAAACCTGGGTTATAAGCACCACATAGAACACTTACAGTGGTAAATAAATGGAAAACATTTATTGTATATTTATTGCATTGTATAGCGTTTATACAGTACAATTGTTCACTTTATTTATTATGTATTTATCCATCCTTTTAGTTTAAAATTATCCAAACAACATATAAACCAAGACAAGGCTACATCAAAACTAAACACCCAAGTTGAAAAAAAAAATAGAAAAACTAATGACAAAACAGAAACAGAGAACAAAAATAATAAAAATAATAGTAAACAAGCCCCAACACAGTGGGTTTTTTTTCTTCATATAAATACCTTCACTTTAACCAGAGGGTTTAAAAAAAGCAATGTTTACTTACCATATCTGCTTCTGCCGTGGCCTTGTGGACGACAAACGGATCGAGGGTTCACCGTGCGTTCACGTCTTTATGTTTTTCATGTGGCTACTACTAGAAGCATGTTGCCAGTCAACCATGCCCTATGGAAAAACTGCGCCGGTACACGGTGCAGTGCGCTTTATAGGTGTTATCGCGCAGTTTTTCCAGCCAGGAATTTTCCTTTTCCCATTCCTCCCTGTATTTTTGAAGCCTTTTTTCTTCTTTCTCGGAGGGATACTGTCGTCCGAGACTTGTACAGCGGTGTCGGCGTTAGTTTCCCTGTTGGCCGTGCTGTTTGCTGTCGTCTGTTTTCTTCCGGTACCTTCTCCCCAAGCGACCGTTCCTCGACCAATGAAATAAGCGGTAATCTGTATCGTCATATTCGTGTGTAAGCATGCGGTCAGTTCATTGGTCACAGAGCAGGCGAAGGGCTGGCTTTCAAACAAAGCGTTAATTCCGTTAATAGACTACAGACTAATTTTGATCCATACTATATTACGGGACAAAGTGCGTCCCTTTTGAGTTCAATACGGGACGTGCACTTTTGTTTCTAAATACGGGACGATTCCGTTTTTCAAGGGACGGTTGGCAACCCTACCCAGCCGGCCTGAGGTCCCGGCTGCTCGGGTTCTGCTGGAGGGTCGCTACAGGGTGGTTCTAAGCTAGTTAGCCCCATGCTAGCTAAGTAGCTATTGCTGTTTACGGGCTTTTTAACAGCACGGAGCCGGGCCTCCAATTCTGACACCCTTGCCTCCAAAGCTACAAAAATGCTACATTTATTAAACGTACCATTATTACTGAAGGAGGCAGAGGAGTAACTAAACATCTGACACAGAGAGCAAGAGATAGGAGACGGAGAAGCAGAGACAGAAGTAGCCATAGCCGTGCTGAGGCTGTTACCTAGACAGCAAACTGTTCAATACCAAATAAACTGCGTGCGAACTCAAATGGTTCCCTAAAAGCTAGGTGGAACAACACAAAATCTGTGTTTTAGCGTGCTTATGTGCTACAATAACTCAGAGATATCCTAGTACAGAGAAATTAAATCAGTTTTAGCGAGCCACAAACAAACAGCTACACATAGTGCAACACTGAAAACAGGAAACAGGAAATGCCTTACCGCCAAACAAAGACAAACAAACATGCTACCAGTTAAATGTGATGTGTAGCCAATCGGAGAGCAAGGTGACGGAAGTACGTTACACACTCCTCCTCCATCATGTTTGTTTATTCTGAGGTCACCTTAAACATCAAGAGGTTTTGTGAATTTTCTCATCTGACCGGGCAATGTTTCTGTGTGAAATTGGCTCATGTGTAGTGTGTAGTTTTTGCCGTGTGGTTGTACACCACAGTCAGTAGGATCCAAACTGGCATCAGTGATATTTCTACCTTTCAACAAAATATCCTGGCGTGTCAACTGGGCCTTACTCTTTGTAAGTAAGTAAGTAAGTAAGTAAGTAAGGAAGGAAGGAAGGAAGGAAGGAAGGAAGGAAGGAAGGAAGGAAGGAGAAGGAAGGAAGTAAGTAAGTAAGTAAGTAAGTAAGTAAGTAAGTAAGGAAGGAAGGAAGGAAGGAAGGAAGGAAGGAAGGAAGGAAGTTTTTTTCCCTGTCGAGTTCTGTGCCTGTCCTGAAGTCTCCTCTCAGTGGGACATGTCCAGAACAAAATAAAAAAAATTACAAAATAAAGCTGAACTTTAGGTTTAGTTCCCAAACCTTTACAATAGGAAGCCTAAGTCACTTCCACATCACAGGTCCCTGGAAGAGTGAAAAAATGAATGCAAGTCAATGGGGCTAAAAACGCTATTTTCTAATTCCGCTTGTTTTGTGCCATGGTTTTCACATGTGATGTCCATGAATTTTCAAAACGCATTTTGATAGCAAGAGCGTGCTTTTTTCGAACGGGGGGAACAATATTTTAGGTTTTGTGTGAAAATAAGTCCAGGACTACAAATGGGCTTCACGAAAGTGACGTCATTGAACCAGACATGAAGAAAACTGAGGGAAAATGGCTGTAAGTTCAGCAAACTTCCCACAGGAGGAAAGAACCACCATAAATCTGGTCACTTGGTAAGTAGCAGCTACTTTGGGGAGAGGAAGAAGAAGAATCAGAAGAAAAGATCATTTCTATAGCGCCTCTCAAGATAAAAATCACGAGGCGCTTCACAAAAAACAAAAAATGTTAAATATAAAAAAGAATTTAGAAAACGATTAAAAATACATTTAAAATGAGCAAAAATAGACAATTGTGATTAAAAAATGTAAATAAAGAGAGAGCGTGAATATGAAAGAGGGAAATCAATGAATCCTGAAGAAGGTGGAATAGGTAGGGAGAGCAGAATAAGGAGAACATGATGAAGGTCACACCAAAGCCAGCTTGAACAGGTTAGTTTTCAGCAGGAGAGTATGTGGTGACGTCACACATGCGACATGCCCATTTCTAGTTTGTAGTCATGGTAATTATGAACTTTTATAAGCTAATAAATCTGAAAGTGCATGACTGGCATGGTCGAAACACCCGTCATTACATTTCATTTAAATTGCAGTACAACATGTGTGATCCAGGGCATAAGGCAAGGCGAATTAGAAAATAGCTTTTTTAGCCCCATTGACTTGCATTCATTTTTTTTGTTCTTCCGGGGACCCGTGGTGTGGAAGTGACATATAACCTCTAATCTATAGCATTAGACAAATCATTAGTTTTAATTCAACTATAAAACAACGGTTTTGTTATTATTGGAGAAAAAAAAGGATGCATGTCTGCAGCCGCAACGTTCAAAGATATAAAAGTAAAAACAGTTTTAACATCAGGTTCATGTTTACCATCAGAGCACTTGGTAGTCTGTGGAAATAATGTTATTCCTTTGCTACCACCTGTTCTTTTGTTTACATGTCAGATGCTTCAGAAAAAAAAACTTTCAAGACAGGAAAGCCTGTACAACACCAGGCATTATTGTCTAGCGGGCTGCAGCTGAAAAACAAATGATTATGCCAAGAGTCAATGAAAACAAACAAATGACTAATTGTATAATTAATCATATGTTCTCAGACAGGCTTTTTCCCCATATCAGCTCACTGAAGGCTTTATTTGTTGTTATTATGAAAGATTTTTTTCACCAACTTTTTGTAAACCATTTGCTTCTCATTATATCCTCATTTTCTCCTCCAGCATGAGTGTAATTCACAGTCTCACCTGCCTGCTTTTTTTAGGCTTTTGGCACCAAACAGTTGAGCTGAGAATTTTTGGCAGGCAAGCATCAACACATCTCCATCCTTAGGTTTCTGACAGCTGAGTGTCGAGAACGGTGTGCTGCAGAGCACCCTGTGGGGAAACAACACCAACACAAATCTGAAGGAAACCCGAGCTCTGCAGCTCTCTTTGAGAAAGCCCTCCTGTTCTAATCTGCTGCCTGTCATTGCCAGCCTCACAGACACGCGCGCTTTTAGGGAGAGACTCCTGTGACAGGTCAATAACAGAGAGTTCCAGAACAGTTCTGACAGCTAAAACTACAACTTGTGTCTGCTTTGCAACTTACAACTTGCAACTAACCCTAACCCTTACTTCTATAATACAAATGAAATATTAATGTCCCACAAGTCATCAGACCTAATGGTGAAGTTTTTTACTCTTCATTTGATTCATCCATCCACTGGGTGAGCTGCAGACGCGGCCGTGCTCGGGAACTGTTTGGTGGTACGATCCCTCAATCCAACCTTTATGCTGAGTGTAAAAGAGGGAGGCATTGGGTCCCATTTTGAAAGTCTTTGGTATGACCTGACCGTGGATTTCGACCCACGATCTCCTGGTCCCAGGGCGGAGACTCAGACCACTAGGCCACTGAGCTGGCTAGAGAGAATGAATACAGCTACATAACTAGCACGATAACTAACAAGCCAGTCTAACATGAACTTTAAAATATTTCTTAAAGGGGCCATATCATGGAAAATCCACTTGTTGAAGCTTTTTTACTACGTAATGTTGTTGTTGAAAAATATCCCCAGACCAGTTTTTGACTGCATTTATGTCATTTTCTGTCTCAGCTGCATGTTTTCAGATTCTGTGTGTTACAGCTGGTGTTTAGCAGCACCTGGCTCCTCCCACACATGTCCAGCTCCAAATTGAAGCGCCCAGCTAGTGGCAATGACAATCATCAGCTGAATGAGGTCTTGCTGCAGAATAGCCACCCTGCCATCATCATCAAGCTGCAACAGACTGGAGATACAGTCTCTGTCCTGTTGTCTCCTCAGCAGCTTTTTGTTTTAATCTCTTTTAGCCAATATGTGTCTTTTCTGTGTAGGGGTTTCCCTCATTTGTAATGATACTCAAGCCTTAATGCACGGGCCAACAGGAGCTGTGGCCAGGGGCCTATGAGGTTTAGGGGCCTATCATTTCAGGTTAAACCAAACAAAAAATAAATAAATAAAACACAGTTTTATTATTTGACAATTGTTCAGTCAATCACAGATGCTCATTACGGGCTGCTGATTAATCCAAATTACAAGTGACCTACTCAACTACCGTAAATCCTCTAATACAGGCCCGGGCCTGTATTTGACTCAAGCTCATCAAGCTCCAGGCCTTTATTGGAAGGAGGGCCAGTATTAGAGGCAGGCCTCTATTTCTATTTGAGCAAAATGAACTAATGGTTCGCTGGAGTTTTTGACAATTAAAAGTGCGCCCACATTTTCAAAGTTAAACACATTTCTTTTAACAACGGTAGTTTCTGCTTCAGCCCTCTCCCCCCTCCCCCTGCGCAGCGGCAGCAAACTCACTGATGCGCCTGCAGCCTCTCGGAGTTCCTGCTGCTCTAAACATTAAAATAATTATTTCATTTTCTGTTCCTCACTTCTGATGACCTTCAATGGTGTCTGTTTGTTGCAACAGCAGGTACAAAAACTAACTTGTTTTTATTTGACTATTTTTCTGTCCTGCCTGTTTATTATCTTCCTGCATCTCCTCTCAATCCTAAAGAGAAACTGCTACCTGGGTTCAGATATATTCACCTCATGAGTTACCTTTGAACTGCAGTTCTAAAAGATCTACCGACCACAAAAACAGCGGAGCGCTTGCCGTTTGGCGGCTGTATCAGTGATCAGTGCGTCAGAGGACAAGGTGATGCGCGCAGCGCCCCGCTCCACAGCATGCAGCGAAACGCATCAGGCGCAAATAAAAGACAGAAAACATTAAAGGAAATGAACTGACATGAACGATCGCGTGTTAAATTAGTTTTTGAGGTGGCGACACCTGATTGTTACTGTGGCCGTGCTCAGGAGGCAGATCTACCGACCGCGAAAACAGTTGAGCGCTCCCTGCTGTGATCTGTGCGTCGGAGGACAAGTTGATGCGCCCCGCTCCACAGCAGCGATACACATCAGGCGCAAATAAAAGACAGAAAACATTAAAGGAAATGAACCGACATGAACGATCGCGTGTCAGTACCTACGGTCTGGCACTTGAGTTTTACCCCCAAAAAGAGAATGTGATCATGCGATAATTCAATAGGGAGCGTGGTTTCACAGACGTGGAAGTGATAGCGTCGGTGCTCTAGGAAACCCCCGAGCGTTCGAGCGTCAACGAAGTGACACGGAAATGCCGGGCTTTCCAGAAGTAAGTAAGATAACTTACTATGAGCTGATAGTTCGTTGGATTGATCGATAGGTTGGAAACTCTGATCGTGAATCTGAAGAAACGATGACTGAGAGGTGAGCTGGAAAGGCGACTTCCGTTTATAGCCGCGGTTTGTGACGTAGGTGCGACGTGAAGGGAATCCCCGCGAGGGGCATGCTGGGAGTCCCTACTTCGCGGATTTTCACCTATCGCGGCCAGGTCTGGAACGCATCTACCGCGATAAACGAGGGATTACTGTAGTTCATACACCCCCTACTGCTGCTCCCCAGAGTGTTCTGCAGCATAATCAGCACGTTCTCTTTGAACTTGATAGTGTAATGACCTGGCTGGGGTTGTAAGCCAGGTGCATTCTGGGTATTGTGTTATATGTGTTTCCTATCATTCTGCTAGTTCCTATGTGCTGATTTGCATGTTGTGTGAGTGTTATGTAAGCCACAGGGAAGGTGATGTGTGTTCTGTGGAGCGGGTTGAATTAGCATGGTTAACTGACACCGTGACTCTGTGTGGTAGGAGCGTGATAGAGGATCGTGTCTGTAGCGTTAGTAAGCATTGAAGAAAAAGCCTAAAAAAGGTCTGCGTGAAGTTCTACTGCCTTCCTGCTGGTTGATTTGGGGACTACAACCCTGCTGCTTGGACACTCGTACTTGCTTGTTACCACATTCCATCCGGCCACAATAAGAGACCGGCCATTATTTGTCTCCGCTGACTCCGACACCGGCCAGAATTGGAGACACGGCCTTTAATTGAATACCGGCCTGTATTAGAGGATTTACGGTATTTAGATGATTTCAGGGTGTGTTCCTCTAAATGTAAGGAAACTTGAAATGAAAAGATGTGTATTGGTGGAGGATGATTCCCATCATTTTATTTCAAGTCTGTTCATCCAATCAGTTTGGTTGTTAAGCGTCAATGAAACAAGTTCTAGTTTAGCTAACTTTAGTGGGGAAAAGCTAACACCTTTTAATTCAGTGCTGATGTTCGGAGCACAAACTAAAATATAAAAGAAAGACGTGTTCGCACAATTCCCTGCTTGAAGTTACTGGAGGGATAACAGCTGTATCTTCAGTGGGTCCAGTCCGTCTGACCCGGCCAAACTCAGACTCAGAAACTTCTCAGGTAAAGCAAAACGTCTGAAAAGTCTCCTTTTGCAGAGCAAACAGGATTTCCCCTCCATCATCAACAGGTTTGCTGCTGGGATTCAAATCTATCTTAGTAAATTCAGTCTAATATTAATCTGCTCTGTGTGTGTGTGTGTGTGCGTGTGTGTGTGTGTGTGTGTGTGTGTGTGTGTGTGTACTGTCACGAGGCGAGCAAGGAGATGGTTAGGACCCAAAATGCAGATACCCAGGATGATACGAGGCAGGAGTGAAGAAAAGAAAAATCCTTTATTTAGGATGAACCAAAATGATTCCAAAGGCTGGGAGCCAAAAATCCAAAAATGTCCAAATACAGAACTAGAGATCCAAACACTAGAGACACGAGAAGACTGACAGAATACCACAATGGACCGACACAACACTGAGACAAGGAGAGGGTTTTATACACTGGGGCTGGAGTGATAGGAGACGAGGAGCAGGTGTGTGGAGAACTGGCACAGGTGAAACCAATAACTGGGAGGAGGAGCAGAAAGGAGCAGGGGAGGACACCAGACCTGACTGGGGAAACAAACACACACACACACACACACACACACACACACACACACACACACACACACACACACACACACACACACACACACACACACACACACACACACACACACACACACACACACACACACACACACACACACACGAGCTGGGGACAAAAAGGGCTGAAGCTACAAGGACACAGAACCTGGGAGCAATGATCTGGAGGGCTACAAACAGAAGACACATGAACACAAATGCCACCTTCAGACAGGCCATGAAAAACGGAAATGTTCCGAACTCTGTCCGTAAGACCTTTGTGTCTGAATACAAACATCCGGATAACGTGTTCCAGAATATAACCGGACGAAGACCCTAGTAACAGGTCCGGACTTGTTACGGACAGGGTGGCTGCTTCAGACTGGTGAGGTAGCGTTCCGGACAAGGGGGAGGGGGAGGAGGGGACCGGGGGATGCTGTGCGCACCTAGGTAGCTCGCTCCTGTAGCATGCAGCGAACCACGGCAGCTCGCCTCCTACGGTACCGCCTAGACGCGCGACGGAGTGCTTCACACCGCTTCAGTGATTCCTTTAACCATTGAGCTTCATCATCCAGGTCTCCTATGCGTTTTCGTGTGCACAGAATTATGCTTAAGCACCTCGTGATCTTTATCTTGAGAGGCGCTATAGAAATGATATTTTCTTCTTCTTCTTATCATAAGTCTGGATCCATCGCTGGAACAGAGTACGGAGATGGCCGATGGAGCTCAGACGTGGGTCGCAGAGCAGGGGCCTCTTGGTTAGGCGGCTCAACTCTAGCCTCAGACGGATTCATGAGACTTGGCTTGGGCTGCAGAGCAGGGGCCTCTTGGTTAGGCGGCACAACTCTGGCTTCAGATGGTTTCTTGAGCTCAGTCCTGGGTTGCAGAGCAGAGGCCTCTGGAATAGGCGGCACAACTCTGGCTTTGGACGGGTTCAGGTGTTCTGGGTTGGGCTGCAGAGCAGGGGCCTCTTGGTCAGGCGGCACAACTCTGGCCGTAGATGACTGTGGGTGATGGCGGTGACGTCTGCGACGAGCACGGCTCCTCGGAGGTGCGGGGGTGATGTCGGCAGGAACAGAGGACGAGGAGGAATGACAGCCCACCGGAGAGGATGCAGCAACGCTGTCTGGAACAGGTGGAGGTGTGGAAGCTCGGGCCATCGGAGCTGCCACGATGGTGTCGGCTGAGACGGAGGGAGAAGAGGAGTAACAGCCCACCGGAGATGGGGAGGTGGCGCTGTCAGGACCAGGCGAAGGTGTGGAGGTGTGGCACTTCGGAGATGCTGAGAGGGCGGCCCTTACAACGGCGCTCGCTGACAGATAGTGATCCGTCAAAAAAGAGCTAGTAGTTCCGTCTGGACCGGAAGGTGGAGAGATGACTGAGGAGGGAGCTTGTGGACTGCAGCAGGCGTCCAGCAGATCCTCTGCGAAAACCCAAAAATCCATCTCCTCTAAAGGATTTTGCTCGAGGTAGCGGCTGGCCCATTGCAGGGCTCTTCCCCTTAGGCGGAGCACCATATAAACAACCAAGTCCGTGTCCAAACAGTCTGCGCTATAAAACCTTGCCAAGTCCAAAATAAAACCCCGACAGGCGTCCGGGTCACAGTAGAATTGTACATCCGCGCTGGTGTACCTGGAGGTTTTGCTGGGTCCTGGGTTGGTCGGTCCATTCTGTCACGAGGCGAGCAAGGAGATGGTTAGGACCCAAAATGCAGATACCCAGAATGACACGAGGCAGGAGTGAAGAAAAGAAAAATCCTTTATTTAGGATGAACCAAAATAATAAAATAATTCCAAAGGCTGGGAGCCAAAAATCCAAAAAGTCCAAATACAGAACTAGAGATCCAAACACTAGAGACACGAGAAGTCTGACAGAATACCACAATGGACCGACACAACACTGAGACAAGGAGAGGGTTTTATACACTGGGGCTGGAGTGATAGGAGACGAGGAGCAGGTGTGTGGAGAACTGGCACAGGTGAAACCAATAACTGGGAGGAGGAGCAGAAAGGAGCAGGGGAGGACACCAGACCTGACTGGGGAAACACACACACACACACACACACACACACAAACCACCGAGCTGGGGAAGGACACGCACACACACACACACACACACACACACACACACACACACACACACACACACACACACACACACACACACACACACACACAAACCACCGAGCTGGGGAAGGACACACACACACACACACACGCACACACACACACACACACGCACACACACACACACACACACACACACACACACACACACACACACACACACCGAGCTGGGGAAGGACACACACACACACACAAACCACCGAGCTGGGGAAGGGCACACAACACACACACACACACATACACACACACCGAGCTGGGGAAGGACACACACACACACACACACACACACACACACACACACACACACACACACACACACACCGAGCTGGGGAAGGACACACACACACACACACACACACACACACACACACACACACACACACACACACACACACACACACACACACACACACACACAAACCGAGCTGGGGACAAAAAGGGCTGAAGCTACAAGGACACAGAACCTGGGAGGAATGATCTGGAGGGCTACAAACAGAAGACACATGAAGAACACAGAGACACATAAATGAGATGCAGACAAAGGACACATGAGGGCACTATGAGACATAAAAGTGGAACCTAGAGAGGGATGGAGAACACAAGGAGACATATGAGGGGAGACGCAGACCCAGACCATGACATATACTTGACTTTATTTGCTTTAGTGGACATAGTTTAACTATTAACCTGTAGTGTGGGGCTATTCAATTCCAGGCCTCGAGGGCCTTATCCAGCACGTTTTGGTTTTACCCTGCTTCAACACATCTGATTTCATTCAGTATGTGATTAATATGGCCTGATGAACTGCTGCACAGGTGATTCAACCACTGAATCAGGCGTGTTGGACCAGAGAAACCACTAAAACATGCTAGATACCGGCCCTTGAGGCCTGGAATTGAATAGCCCTGCTGTAGTGTGTGGACATTTCCACAACGTGAGGACATCTGGCTGGTCCACACATTGACAAAAAAGTCCCAAAAACATGGGGAGAAAAAGTCTCAAAAGATTTGTGTGTGTGTGTATCTAGATTTGTGTGTGTGTCTAGGTTTGTGTGTGTGTAACTCTTGATTTGTAACTTGTGTTTACATTTTTGTGTGCAACTTCAGTTCCTACACATAAAAATGATTGAATACACAAACTCAAATCACCTGGTATACACTTGGATACTGGGATTTTAACACACAACCATTTCTAGGGTTTACAAAGAATGGTGTGAAAAGGGAAAAACATCCAATATGCGGCAGTCCTGTGGGCGAAAATGCCTTGTTGATGCTAGAGGTCAGAGTAGAATGGGCCGACTGATTCAAGCTGATAGAAGAGCAACTTTGACTGAAATAACCGCTCATTACAACTGAGGAATGCAGCAAAGCATTTGTGAAGACTGAAAAAATGTTGCCTGGTCTGATGAGGCTCGATTTCTGTTGAGACATTCATCATCATCCTCATCATCATTTCTTTATTTCCAACATGCCAATAACATCACAATTAACAACAGGATATAAACCAATAATAAATCAAGTTGACATTGTTGTAGGCATGTTCGAAAGGGAGTGGGCGGAAGCCAAGTTTATTCAAGCCCACCCCTGTTTTTCACTAATAGTTTAACATTCAATATGTAGAAAAAATCAAATTCAACAACCTTATGACCAAAGAAAATCATAACAATAATGGTAGTCTAGACAATTTAACAATTCTTATCAATATCATTTATTAAATATTCCCATACACCTTTACTCACATTATTGGCCATTCTCATTTGTAATGTATTTTAACCAAACTGTTCTTCCGTAGTGTGCTTTAAAAATCTGAATATTTTGACATTGTTTGTCATCAGTCTTTAAGTTATTCCATATTTTTATCCCACTGTCATGTTGTGGGCAAGGGATTTCACCCAGGACATGAAGAATCACAGGAGAGGAATCGGTGAGTAAAAATGTAAAGTGATTTATTTACAGTGGAAACAAAAAGAGACAAAAACTAGAACTAAAGGCGCTGCTTCAATGATCAGGAACAGGAGGGTACCGGAATCTACAAAGATATAAACAGAAGGTGAGCGAGACTAGAACCAGAGAACCAGGATATGAGAGTCTATAACTGAGAGAGTTCTTACGGTCATGGGCTCGACACGCGGGAGGCGACAAACGACCGCGATCAGCGAAATTTGTCGCTGTCGCTTTTATTACCTGTCACACGGGAGGCGATCCGCGGCAGCGGCCAGCGGCAAAGCTGTCTACGTGTTCCGTTCCATGGCGAAATCGAAACTTCCGTTGTTTTGTTTGGCTGTGTCAGGTTGGAGGGAATTAAGGTTATTTAAGCGGTTCAGAGTTAAAAAAGTGGTAGATATGATGTTTCACAAGGTGCTGCTAGAGTTATGTGAAATCTTACTTCTGATTTTACTTTATAAAACATAATAATAATCAACTTCTCCTTCATGTTTGCTCGGAGATGTGCGGAGCATCCTGTCCGCTCATTGGTCAGTGAATGAAACCTCCGTTGATTGGTCCTTGTCCGAGCGACAGCGATGAAACGTTGAAAATGTTTCAACTTTCTGGGATTGCTTCGCTGGGTCGTACGTGCACGACACGTGCACGAGTGCAAACTTTCACACGCACGTTTTTCGCGTTTCGCTTAGTAGGAGAGAGACCCGCGATTATCGCTTTGTCGCGCATGTCTCATTGAAAATGAATGGAGGAGAGGCGATGTCGCCTCCCGTGTGTTGAGCCCGAAGCCAGGACTAGAGCGGAGGCGAACTGGGAGAAGTTGGGCCGGGTGAGAGGTTCAGAGCGTGAGGCAGGCGGGCAGACGTGGAGAGAGGAGTCCAGAGGATCTTTGAGCGGCGAGACGTGGGAACAACTCCAGGCAAGATAGGTGGTGCGGGAACAGGATACTAGAATGGAATACAAAGTCATTAATTCGGGGTCACAAGAGAACAGGCAGATTCAGAGGCTAGATGCTACCCAAGTGAGAGTATCAACCGGCGCTGGAGTTGAGTCACACCGCTCCTTAAATCCTCTGCACCTCAATTAGCGAAACTTCAGACAGCTGTGCAGTCTGCCGCGCTCACCTGCAACACAAAAACTGACACAATCCATCAGTAGGTGGAGGCAAACCGTGACACCCACACACAGACACACAAAAGCTTTTACGTGTTGTTCGCACCAGTGGAAATTTAAATATTTTATCTCTCCTTAGGCTATGTGACGACTCTTTTATTATAAATAGCTTTTGTAAATTATTTGGTAGAAGTTTATTAAATGCTTTGAAAATAATTTGAACAGTTTGATATTTAATTATATCCTGTAATTTTAATAATTTTGATTGTAAAAAAAGTTGATTTGTGTGTTCTAAGAATCCAATGTTATCTATGATACGGACCTCTCTTTTTTGCAATATATAAAGAGGCTGTAAGGAGCATTGATAATTATTCCCTCATACCTCAGCGCCATAAGTAAAATAAGGGAGAATTAAGGAGCAATACAATACATGTAGTGTGTTGCAATCAAGAAATTACTTGGCTTTATTTATTATCGATAGACTTTTTGAGATTTTTTGTATTGTGTGTCTGATGTAAGGTTTCCATGACAGTTTACTGTCTATTGTGATTCCCAAAAATATGGTTTCTTGTACCATTTCAATTTGAAAACCATCTATATTTATTGACAAATAAAATTCAAATGGTAGAGTCAGAATTTGGCGTAAACAGAATGAGAACATGGATCAATCATGCCTTGTTACCACTGTGCAGGCTGACGGTGGTGGTGTAATGGTGTGGGGGATGTTTTCTTGGCACACTTTAGGCCCCTTAGTGCCAACTGGGCATGGTTTAAATGCCACGGGCTCCCTGTGCATTGTTTCTGACCATGTCCATCCCTTCATGACCACCATGTACCCATCCTCTGATGGCTACTTCCAGCAGGATAATGCACCATGTCATAAAGCTCGAATCATTTCAAACTGGTTTCTTGAACATGACAATGAGTTCACTGTACTACAATGGCCCCCACAGTCACCAGATCTCAACCCGATAGAGCTTATTTGGGATGTGGTGGAACGGGAGCTTCGTGCCCTGGATGTGCATCACACAAATCTCCATCAACTGCAAGATGCTATCCTAATAATATGGGCCAACATTTTTAAAGGATGCTTTCAGCACCTTGTTGAATCAGTGCCACGTAGAATCAAGGCAGTTATGAAGGAGAAAGGGGGGCAAACACCACATTAGTATGGTGTTCCTATTAATTCTTTAGGTGAGTGTATGTTTTGACTGAAGTGTGTCGTTTTGCAAACAATCTAGAAATTCTGCAAATTGAGTGTAGTGTTTGGAAAATTGTGATTATATTTTGAGAAAAAGAACCTGTTTTTCAAAATTGTGTTTAAACAATCAGGAAAAAACTGTAAGCGGTCGACTTCCTCTATCAGAAAGGTTTTCTCTTGCTGATGGTGCAGCTGCCTGCCATCCATTGGTAGTTGGCCGTGAATGAACCTATTACCAGTATGTGTCACGATCTGCCCCTGCCCTCCTGACTGTCTCTCTCCTGCCCTGATTAGTCCATATTGTTCTCACCTGTCCCTCGTTAACCTGCCCATGTTTTCCTGATTAGCCTTGTGAATTTATACCACCTGTTTTGCTCCTGTCCTTTGTCGGATCATTGTTTGTTTGTTCATGCGTGTTTTGTCCCGTCTCTCCCGTTGCTATTAAATCCATTTTTATTTCATCCGTGCCTGCTCTTCTGCCTCCTGGAACCCTCCACCACACTTGGTCCACCATCCCCACCCTTCACATCATGACAGAATGATCCGACCAAACCTGGACCTGTGGTGAGCTAACACCTGTTTTCTGGAGGATTATTTTTTCTTTTTTTCCCCTTTTCAGCGGAGGGAGATTCCGGCCTGGAGTTGTGTTTCTCGGCGCATCCTACCTGTTCTCGGGGTGGTCGAGCCCTCTGGGTGATCCTGGCGCATCCTATCAGTTTCCGGGGTGGTCAAGGTCTTTTCTCCGCTCCTGCTGTTCTGCCCCGTCCTGTTTTTTACGGAAGCTGCAGTTTCCAGGAGTTTTAATGGAGGTAAAACCCGCTACGCACACCATCATTCTCCGGGGTGGTAGGGCTGGTCTTCCTGCTCCGTGGTCTGCTTCCCTTCACCCAAGCCTGCCTGTGGATCATGTTGAGTCACGGTGTGCACCTGCTCAGGTCGAGTACCTGCTACCGCTCCTGGTTCCCTCGCGCCGCTCCTGCTGTTTAGTCCCACTTCCTGGTCCACGCCTGCAGGGTCTATACCTGCAGGTCCTTCACGCTGCAGTTCCTGCTGGGTCGTATGCCTGCTGCTGCAGTCCCGGCTGGGTCCCACGCCTGCTGCTGCAGTTTGTTTCATGTTCCAGTCAAGTCTTCGTGTTCCAGTCAAGTCTTCGTGTTCCAGTCAAGTCTTTGTGTTCCAGTCAAGTCTTCGTGTTCCAGTCAAGTCTTCGTGTTCCAGTCAAGTCTTCGTGTTCAAGTCTTCGTGTTCCAGTCAAGTCTTCGTGTTCAAGTCTTCGTGTTCCAGTCAAGTCTTTGTGGTCAAGTCTTTGTGTTCCAGTCAAGTCAAGTGTTTCCTGTCCCAGTCAAGTCAAGTGTTTCCTGTCCCGGTCAAGTCAAGTGTTTCCTGTCCCGGTCAAGTCAAGTGTGTCCTGTCCCAGTCAAGTCTTCCCAGTCCTGTCCCCAGTCAATTCAAGTGTTCCCAGTCTCCTGTGTTGTGTGGCCTTGTGGGCGTCTGGTATCCACCTTTTTTTTGGGGGGGGGGGGGGGGGGGGTATACTGTCACGATCTGCCCCTGCCCTCCTGACTGTCTCTCTTCTGCCCTGATTAGTCCATATTGTTCTCACCTGTCCCTCATTAACCTGCCCATGTTTTCCTGATTAGCCTTGTGTATTTATACCACCTGTTTTGCTCCTGTCCTTTGTCGGATCGTTGTTTGTTTGTTCATGCGTGTTTTGTCCCGTCTCTCCCGTTGCTATTAAATCCATTTTTATTTCATCCGTGCCTGCTCTTCTGCCTCCTGGAACCCTCCACCACACTTGGTCCACCATCTCCACCCTTCACATCATGACAGTATGGCCGTGTCCTCCCTGTCTGCTGTCGGATAAAACTAATGAATGAAGTTCTCCGAGACCGATGATGCTGGATGTTGCTGCAGTCTGCTCGATCTTACGACTTCCTTCTTACGACTAATTCAGCCCTGGAATTTCTCTGTCTGTCCAGCCATCCGAGAGAGGGTGGGTCTTTTTTGTTTGGTCAAAATATGCTTACCACTGATTGGATTAGTAACTTCAAATAAAATTAAAGTCACAAAACACCCACTATCATCCTTTGTGGCTTCCCAGATAGCAGAGATGTGTCCAGGATGCTGGTGCTGCTGCTCTATGTCCTGAATCCATTTGCTCAAACCACTTTCAGTTTCAGTCGGTCTGAACCGCTCTGTCCGTTGTGGTCCTTTATTGATCAGTAATAGCGCTTTATTTTTTATTTGTTACCATTGTTTACTTGTTTACTGGTAGTTGTGAGAACAGTGTGAAACCATGCAATTAGTGACCAGCGACTCAACCCCCTAGCCAATCAGTGAGTTACAGCATTTTTAATGTGCATCAGGGTACATACTCAGAGTGAACAGAACCCCTCAGAGAATGGTTCTGAAAATTTAAGCTAGAGCTGATACTCTAGAGCTGATTGGTATTAATGGAAGCACAATCCAAGAGCACAGGTTCTATAGTATCAGTCAAAACAGGTACTAGTAGGATTTAGGCATGTGTGGGCTGGTCTAGGTGGTCACTCTTCTTGTGTTCATTTTAGCCTGCTCATCACTTTTCTTTCAAGATTTTTTTGTTGTTTTGCTGCTTTGGTGTGTGTGTGTGTGTGTGTGTGTGTGTGTGTGTGTGTGTGTGTGTGTGTGTGTGTGTGGGCTGCCTTTTTCTCTACCCTCCCTCTCTGTTTTTACAGGCTATAAGGTGAGTAGACCAGACCAGGGGGGCTTGGTGTGGTCCTGTTTTGAGGGGGATGTGTTACACCACTCTATACAATTGGTCTAGCTGTGTGCAGTCCTTGATTGCACTTAGTAGTTGCACCTGTGGGTGCAGGATAAAATCCTGTTTGGTGCAGCTTCTGAAAGATGAAACTGATCAGAGAGCTGACCTGCTTGTGTGGCATTTGGGTGAGGTCTTTTGGAGAAGAGGTGGGTGGTCCTGGTCCTCGGGGGCTGCTGTCCAGCAGGTTTTAGTTGTTTCTCTGCTTAAACATACCTGGTTTAGATCAGCTTGTGATTAACAGGCTGTCGCAGGGCTTGATGAGCTGCTGAACAGGTGAGTCATCCAGGAATCAGGTGTGTTGAAGCAGGTAGTCGGCTGGGGCCTTCTGGGTGGTGACCCTCGAGGACCAGGATTGCCCTCCCCTGTTTCAGAGTCTGGTTTTTAATAAAAATACACTTTAACTCAAATTATGTGTCCAGACCTCCTCCTTATTCTACGATCCCTCGAGCTGGGTCGCAGTGTTGGGAACGTTACTTTAAAAAAGTAATTAGTTATAGTTACTGATTACTTTGTCAAAAAAGTAACTCAGTTACTCACTGAGTTACAAGATCATAAAATTAACTAATTACCAAGAAAAATAACTACTTAGTTACTTTTTTCATTAAAGAATGCAATAATTACTACAATAGTGAAATATAAATGACTAATGACTGGAACATAATAAAATGTATGTCCAAATGTTTTTTATAAACCTGAATAATTTAAATAAATAAGCACTTAACAGGAGGAACTACTAACAGGAACATTACACTAATCTAGACTATTAA
This sequence comes from Nothobranchius furzeri, assembly GCF_043380555.1. Classification (NCBI taxonomy): domain Eukaryota; kingdom Metazoa; phylum Chordata; class Actinopteri; order Cyprinodontiformes; family Nothobranchiidae; genus Nothobranchius; species Nothobranchius furzeri. The sequence continues at coordinate 102,595,426 of NC_091741.1, read as the reverse complement.
AAGGTCAGTGTGTGATATTTAACAAGACCCCAATCAGCTAAAATTTAAAATTGCAAAGTGGAGGAGTGAGCACCACCTCACCCCTGCCACGTGGACCTCTATGGATAAACCATCAATCCTGCTCAATGGTCAACTTTCCTCATGGGGTCACCCATAAAGACAGTGGGAGGGTTAAAATATAAGAAAAAACCTTTTGTTTTTTGCTTCGTTTAGTTAACCAGCTGAAGCCCATGTGAGTTCATGTGAGGAGAGCAGAACAGATCATAGGGACCTCTGTGTCGTATTTAGAGCATTGCAACTAAATGCTGCTTGGAAATGATCAAATTCAAAGATCATTAGAGGTACAAAATATTTTGCAGAAAATAATCAATAAAACTAAAATATATTAAAAAAATTAAATCTGGTTTAACTGGCAAAATAAATTACTGCAGGCACCGGGAGTCGAATTAGTGTCAGGTCATGGCAAAAGATGAAAGGCAGAAAGGCTTTAACCGCTAGACCAGGGGTCGGCAACCGACGGTTCTTTCATCCATCTGATGCAGCTCTATGTGCTTGTGAAATAATGAATGAATATTTAATTATAATGTATTTTATTTTACTGTATTCATTTTTATCTGTATGCCTATTCGAAATATAAAGATTGTCATAATTTGAAATCTAAACAAAAATGAAAAAGACCTGAAAGGACAGGTCACCTGCTTGTGTGTAATCAGATGTATCTAAAAGCATTTTCTGAGCTGAAGAGGATATGAGATTCTGGACTTTTGCCTCAGACAGGCTCATGGATGAGCCGCAGCGTCGCCACACTGGAGACAGGCACAAGCGTTACTAAGCCAAAATTTCATAATCAGGGAACATTTTCTAAGTGACAAGTCTCTCTGAGAGACAGGGGTTGGAAAACATTCGCTTCAGTGAGAGGAAACTTCCCACATGTGCTCTGGTTCGCCGATACGCTCCAGGATCCTGGTCTCCACATCTTCAGCTCGCTGTCTGTACACGATGACAGCAAGCTGCGCTGAGCAGAGCCCAGCTCAGATGTTCTGATGGGAATCTATTCTTGATTGGTTTAGCTGCCTATGCGATGTGCGTAATGATTAAAATGTCAGCGCATCTGCATGCGGTAATACTCAATATTCTTTCTCTGTCAAAATAAACGTTCAAATACAGGAAACATCTGGTCACTGTGGACCCTGCTATTTAACTGTTTTGACTTATTGTGAAGATTGTTGCCAAGAGAAACTATTTAACTTGATTAACACCAGAGCCACGTGCACTGCTCTGTTATCACCCACAGAGTAAATGAGGGAAAAATAATAAATTGATCGGATCATTTTCTTACCTTTTCAACACTGTTTAATGTAAAGTTTCATTCAGTACAAAGTTTAATTACAACAACCCAATGAGTCAGAGCCTGGATTTGTATTCTGAACAGTTTAAACTGATACATGTGTGACACATCAAAAAGTGGCACCATCTCAACTATTAAAACCAGTGACAGGGTGAAAAATATCAATATATTGTAGCCACAGACAGGGTACAATTTCTGGATCATTTTTATACAAATTGTTTTAGTAACTATCTTCTGTTGGAAGATAACTTTGACGTACATGGTTGCTGTCGCCTGTTGTGATCAGTTGAAGGAGCCCTCAGCTTTCTTAAGGTGGACCCAAATGCAAAGGCGTGGGCCCAGGCCCGGTAGGCCGACCCACAACGCCACGGCTGCTGTGGCTTCCAGTGTTTCTTTACTGTGGGAAATGGGTAATAATGGCTCTTTGATGGGGAAAGTCTAAATCATTGATGAAGTTCTGCTTTACATTTGTTTTGACTTACAGAGAGGGTTCATGGATAAGTCGATGAATGTAAAGTTTCGAGGTCATGAGGTTGCAAAATTGGTCTAAACTCAAATATTTGGAAACTGGTCTTCCTCAGATCAGTGGGCAGCTAAGATTGATTCTTGCAAAAGTCCTTTAATTTGTCTCCTTGTTGTAGTTAACCCATACTAGTATGGTCCAGACTGACGGCCATGACAAGGTTGATGTTACTGAAGGTTTTCTCTTACAGCGTTTTATCCTTTGTTGATTATAAATACATAATATAATGTTTTATTGTTCATCTGAGATTATCTTCATTTTTGTGGCCTACACAGACCAGTTGAATGAGTTTAATAAGTTGTGATATAATTCTTTCAAAACAACATGTGCATACTTAGTTTTTATTTACAATGACTCAGTCAGTTCTTGCTGTCCCCTTTCCTCTGGATTAAAAGTTACTCTAACACTTCCTGGATCAAAGCACGGACAGCTGCTAATGTGCTAACCAAACATTATAACAGCAAATGTATTTATGTCGCACAGAGATCACTGTGCTAGAAAGAGGATCATAAAAAAATCCTTCACTATAATTAACACACCACAGTCACATCAGATTTAAGTGCCTGTTTGGGTGTAGAATATATTAAAAGTCTTAATATTTATTACAAGACTAAATTAGAAAAGAAAAACCTAAACATTTGCCTGATATCAAAGGAGTTATTCAGCTGCCACCGTTTAATGTTTCAGAGTCTTCTCTTCTCACTTGGGCTTTGTCTGTGCAGATTTCAAACATTAGAGATGCTGTCTGAGTCTTCAGAAAAAAACAGACGATGTGGAAATTCAAGGAAAACTATAGCAACTATGTACCTGCAAAGAAAATCATGCAAAAAAAAAACTATTAAAAAAGAAAGTGAGGTCTCTGTGTCATCTGAAGTTGATGGATGGGTCTTTTTCTTTACAGCCAATAGCAGAAGAAAACTCATGCTTTTTATTTCCAAAAACAAAAGGTTTGATCTGTTCCTGAGTGTCACTAACATGTCATAATACTCCCACAACCCTCTTCCTAACTTTAAAAACAGCGAGACTCCAAGCCCAAGCATTTCCAGCTGTCGGTCTTGATCACCGGGGAGTCTTTTTGGCATTGTTCAAGTTCTTCTTAAACTCTGCTGTTGGTGTGCTACTGAGACTTTCAGAGTGTTTGCAACAAGCTAAAAATGCATGAACCTAAAACAGCCTAAACCAAAGCAATACTGATTCGCAACCCCCTCTGAACAATCTGCACCGAGAACGGCAACTATCTGTGTTCAGATTAGAGAGGTTGCACTCATACTATTTCAGAGAGTCCCAGAAAAAAATAAAGTTCTGTGTATCCTTGACTTATACTTGGGCCCTGGCAATCAATAGGAAAAGAATTACAAGGCAGTGAAGCGAGTGATTTTAATCTGGGACTAAATATCCAGTAGTGGATTAGTTTCAGACAATTTCATACCTCCAGAGCTCTTCATGAAATATGGATAAGGTATAAGAGAGAGGGGGATTATGGAAAATACAGGCATTTCCCCAAACCTATTCAGCGGATAGATGAGAAGTTCTGAAAGTGGGCAGCCGGAGAAATTCAAGACACAACAGAACAGATGCCCCATCGCACACACACAGCATCAGTTTGGACAGTGGTCTAGTTAGAAGACCCCCTGGTAGGAAGTGTTCCAGCACTGACGGCAAAGTTCCTCAGCAGTCTAAAGCTTGGTTTATGCTTGACACATTCACTTTCCACGCGGTGATGCGGCTCGCGGCTGGAACGCGCTTCACAACTCGCAGTGTTTATGGTTTGTGCGGCTCGTCTGCGGTGAGCCAATATTCTCCCAAACTGTAGGGGGCAGCATGGAGCTCTACGGCAAGCATCCAACACTACACCATAGTAGAAGTAAAAATGACTGTTTACAACACGGCATTTCAGCATTTTTAACAGCGTTCTCATCTTTTCCGACAGTGCGAGCTATTTCTCTCCAAGAGTTATTAACAACATGTTGATCACGGTGATCTTTGAGAGCTGAATCATACAAATATCTGTGTTTACGAACCTCTGCCGTACTAGTTCTTGCCGGACCGCCATGTTTTTCCGCGTCCATCCATCCGCGTGATTAGAAATTTTCCGAGGTGCGCGTTGCGGAAATTCTGGGCCATGCGGAGGTGCGGTGGATGGGCGTGGTTGTTAAAATGACGCAAAATGACGCAACTTTTCTACGCGGAGCCGTGCAGACCTCGCGGACGCGTCAAGCATAAACCAACCTTTAGATGCTGCTGATGAGCTGGGTCTGTGTGGAAAAGCAAATACATGCAAAGATGTAAAATGGGTCCTTTACATAAAGGGATCATTATAGTCAATTACTTTGAAATTCTATTAGCGATGTGATCAGGGGCAGGAGACACTGTCCAGTCTAGGCTTCTAAAACCTATAACTGTCATGTCAGTCCACAGCGGAGTGCAAAATTACAACAAAAGCCACAAGGCTTCTATATTTTCTGGCCAGAAGTTCAGACTTTCCAAATAAAGCACACAATAAGAACTTGTTCAGCGTTAGTGACAAAAATACACATTTCTAGGACAATGCATACAAAAAGTCAACAGTGGCATGTGATTTGCAAAAGGTAGAAGTGTCCAGTTATGCTGTGACAGCAATGCAGACAAATCAGGAAACATATTAGGGGGCTGAAGATGAGATGTTAAAGGCCTGTGGAAACCAGAGATCTTTTAGATGGATAATTCCTCTTTGAATCAGACAGTCACTGAAGAGCTTGTAATATATGACCACCTACTGGACAGGCCCAGTTTGGTATTAAAGGGTTGGAAAACCAATGTTCATCTCCCAATGCTACCAAGTGAACCAGAACCAGTGAGGCCTGCCACCTTGAAATGCTAATCTTATACATATACTTAAAGGCTTTGGGATTGGAAGAGCAACTAATGTCAGTCCCAGAGTCTTACTCCATCAACAATTTCATTTTGGAAAAATACACCACAAAGAGGCATCGTCTGATGGACCGAGAGGGCGGAGCTTTGGAGGGGAATAACACAGTCAGATCGCGGACAAAAGTAATGCTAGCTCCCTTGACTCTGAGCACTCATTTGAAGTGGAGGATTTTTCTCCTCTCCTTCCCCAGAGAGAAAGGAAGAAAGGGACAAAGACTATTTGGAAGAGGCAAGAAGCCCCGAACCATATCATTTTGAGCCAAAAGCTCGTGAGTTGCCTGAGACCATATGAGTCGATCCAGCAAGAGCAGACTATCTCGGAGTGGTAAATAGCCATTGGCTATTGCTGAAGTTATATTTAGATAAGCTAGAGTAATGATGTATGACTCCACCTGAACAGGTGCACCTGCGACTACTGTCGCTACATGCTACTACTATGTGCTGGTGAAAAGGTATTCTGCAGAGAAATGTCCAAGGTAAAAATAAAAGTACCCCACTACAAGAAAATCAGTCTAATTTGCACATTTATGCTACGCAATCACAAACATTGCACTAAAATTTAACTACTAACCATAATTTATTTAGTTATTCCACTAACATAATTAAACAGTACGTGATTGATTATGGGCTTTGTGATGCATGGTGATCTCTTCACCCTAACCATAGAGAATATACTTTTTTTCTCACATGTCCATCACTCTCATTCACGTTTGGATTATTTTCTAGTCAGCAGCTCATTGTTGGCTGACATTTCAGACACTGAGATACACCCCATAGTTGTCAGCGACCATGCTCGGTTTCTTTAACTCTGGTAAACAAGAAGACAATCCCACCAAGCAAAAACTGGAGGTTTAATACATCACTGCTTAAAGACAAAGTGTAACTCGTGTAGAAAATCAGGATATAAGACTAATCCACGTAGTCTGACATGTTAAGCGCTTACTCTCTGTTGAGAAGAGCCGAGTGCCAGCAGCACTAGACGTGCAGAGAGAGAGACACAAGGCAGACAGCTACAGACATTAACTTAGAACTACAAAACAACGAACTGTTGTGAATAAAACAATGGCCTGACTATTTTGGACAAGAAATGTGATGAATATTACCTGAGTATGAGACCAGAATTTGCCTTTTCTTTTAACTGCTTGAAACTCTGGTGAGTCCCATGCTTAGCTATACTGTTATTGCTAGCAGTGATGGAGTAAAACTTAAATATATTTGTTAACTACATAGAAATAGATGTTTGATAATGTTAAAATAGTTTTGGGAAATGTTTTGTGGCATTTATATTTTGTTTGTGTCCTTAAGTTATGTTTAAAGTGTTGGAAAAAAACATTAGCGTTATGCTAATGCTAAGCATGAAATGCTAACGTTTAAGCTAATGGTTAAATTAACAGCTGACAAACTATATAAATGTCAAATGGATGCATATGTATTGCCTTCATGTTTGGTTTTACGTTACTTGTCAGATCAAGAAAGGTAATTGATGAGATCTAGGGGAGGAGACTATACCGAGTCGGAACCCAGCTCCAACAACATGTTATATTTCAAACCATTTTCAAAAATGCAGCGTTATGTTAAATGCACTGGGTTTTACCCTATTACATTTAAATTTCATTGTTAAACAGTACATGTTAAAACCTAAGCTCAGCTAGTGCAAGAGTGGCAGTGACCTAAAATACATAAATATAAATTTACTTACTGACAAAAATGAAGTGGAGACTCCTTGGATGCTCTATTAGTGCAATTAATGCCACAGCAAGTCATTTTGTCCAACAATTGCACAAATAATGTCCAAAAAGAACGCACAAATGCTACAACTAATGATCTAAGTTCAGAGACTAAAAATCGCGGAACAGTTTTCAGGTGAGGCCGGGGCTCAGACTGAGGCCTTTCCCCGGAGCTTGCTCTGCGGACACGTGGGTCTGATGCTCATTAATTATACAGAATTTTAGACTTTCAATACACTTAAAGAAGAAGAGTGACAAAAAAAAATCACCCCCTCAGAGTTGTCATGAGTGTAAACTAGATAATTTAAACCTAAAACCTATTTTGGAACCAGGCTGTAAACATGTTTATTTCTGCTGTGAAAAGGTTTTTTTTTAACATGGGAGTCAATGAGGATTTGCTCGCTTCTGACACCATCCCCCAGTGGATGAGCATGGGACTGCAATTTATTTCACTTCCGTGTTGGCCTCAATTTCAGATCCGAATTATGGAGTAAATGGTAAATGGTAAAAGGCCTGTATTTGATATAGCGCCTTCTAGAGTCAAGGAACCCCTCAAGGTGCTTTACAACACAATCAGTCATTCACCCATTCACACACACATTCACACACTGGTGGGGATGAGCTACAATGTAGCCACAGCTGCCCTGGGGCGCACTGACAGAGGCGAGGCTGCCAAGCACTGGCGCCACCAGTCCCTCCGACCACCACCAGCAGGCCAGGTGGGTTAAGTGTCTTGCCCAAGGACGCAATGACAGCGACAGACTGAGCAGGGCTCGAACCTGCAACCTTCAGATTACGGGGCGAGCACTTAACTCCTGTGCCACCGTTGCCCCAGAGTAAGGTCTCTGAGTTATGGGGGCTTGGTTCTGACTGGCTGTAAAACAATCAGAGCTGATGACTGAGTACAAAAACAAGCCTCACAGTTTTACTCTCACAGGTAGAGTGTTATAAGTTATATTCCATGTGGCAGGGGTGAGGTGGTGCTCACTCCTCACCCCTGCCACATGGACCTAAAGGGATAAACCATCAACCCTGCTCAATGGTCAACTTTCCTGGCAGGGTCACCCATGAAGACAGTGGGAAGGTTAAGAAAGGTTTTGCTAAAACATCTAGCTTCCATTACAACATTTCATACACCGCTTAAAATCACTTCATATCCATTACATTACATCATCATTCATACTTGTCATGTATAATCATTAGTTTAGGGAAATTTAAATAAATTCACATTTGTAAACTATATACTTGACTCTGTCTGAATTAATACAAAGTGTGTTTATGGTCCCTGAATAAGTAAAAGTAACTATAATCGTCTGATGAAACGTAATTTTAACCCACATTAAAGAATTAAAGAAGATCCCAGCGATTTATAAGAGTCCCGTAGTTACTGAGTAGAAAAGCTGGTAGGAAAACTTTATTTCACACAACTCAATTAATGGACTTAAATGTTTATATGTCTTTACATGAATCAGATCCTTGAATAGATATTGACATCTGGTGCAAATCTTGTGTCAAAAGTCCTCTTAAAATACCTTACAGATGAAAATGCTGATGTGTCAAATACTTATCCTCCCCACTGTATCTGAAGAGTTGGGCATGTTGGGATAGATGGTGGGTAATAAAAAGTGGGTGTGAGGTTGGTAATGTTGGGTTGGAGAGGTGGCCTGATCTGCCATCTGTGTAACTGTTTTGTATATTGCTTCATTATTCAACTACAAAGGCAATAAAGAACATCCTGCTGTGATTTACAGTTTTTAAAGAAGACAGTACACCCATTAGTGGCAACTCTTAAAATGTACTGGCTGTGTTTTAATTGTGATGTTTACTCTGTCAGATAGGGCAACTCTTTATTTTTATACATACTTCCCGTTATTAAAGACAGTTGTTCTAATTGCCACGGTCCCCCTCCCCCATTTTCACATCTAATTTTTTTAAACGCTTCTGAAATGATGACAATGTTGAAATGAGTCCAAGGTTTAAAATGCCTCTGCAGTTCTTACAGCCTCATCCATCTGTCGTCAAGGCAAGCAGAAATTATAAATGAGCAACCTAATGTTTGCTGGTGTATATGATCTTCTGAATTATTATGCATTTTAAGGGCTGTTTATCTCCATCTGAGTTACCAGTGAGCAATTTGTTAAAATAATTGCGAGTAAATTCCACGTCTGCAGCAAAGCATATAAAAAGGTTTGGGTTATGTATGTGGATAGTTTATGCTTGGTCTTCTTCGGGCCCCATTCCCAAGCAAAAATTTCACATAATCAAAGACAGAACCATCTGCACATTGTCCTCTCACTAATCGGTGCTTGATGGCCAGTGAACAATCTGAACAGAAAAATAGCAGGAAGGCTGGCAAAGTGAGAACATTTTTTTTAAATAAGACTTTTTTCTTTGTGAGAGACTTTAACGAAGACCTAAAATATTAATGCCTGTTGAAAAAAATAGAAACTCTTGCCCTTGTTTCAGGGGGGTGAATTTCACTGGAGCCCCTGTGTGAGGGGCAGAAAATACAATGTTGGAGTTTTACTCATTGATATTCATGATGCGACCTTTTCACCTCTGATTGGCTAACAGCCTTGAGAGGCCTTCCGCTGCCTTTGTTTGCTCCTCTGTCCTGGGTAAAAATGTAATAAACACAAGCCAGAATGTGTCATATTTTGGAGTTGCTAGTGCTAATGATTAGCTTTTGCTAGCCAAGACATGCTCTACTCTCTCCTTCCCCCAGGCAGGGGAGGTGTGCGAGACCATGAATGCTGATTTCCCCTGTGACATAGAGGAAACTAACTTGATCTGATTACATTTCCCTGTGTGTTTGTTATGTGACAAATACAGGCAATGGGGTGGTGGAACGAGGAACAACAGTCTCAGCGAACGAGACCTTTAAAATATATATTTGAAAGAAAGCCATGGGTCAGTGACATGATGGTGATTTTATTTATTTATTATTTTTTTGTGTTGCAACCTTCCAGCATGTTACTGCATCTCAATGTTATCCAAAAGAGTCATGCCAGTGAATGACTTTGGTGGTGGAGCATGATGCGGGACCTTTTAGAGACAAAAATATTAAGTTTTTGGAAGCTGCCATGTTACTTTTTTTGGAGCCAGCTCTTGGTCTGGTCCTGCCTATTCACCCACATGCAGTTATGGTGTTTTATAAGCATATATTTAATCACTGCTAAACATATTAGCAAAATTAATATTTGAACATACAGCAGCAAGGTAGCAAATACGCAAATTAAGAGGATTTACCTGGGGGGGGGGGGGGGGGGGGATGTTGTTTCCTCTTCACTCATTAGTGGCTGTGTAGTTATCATACACTTATTAATGCTGAGCATGGTGAGGAAGCAGGAGAGTGTTTCAGGGCTGTAGCAGAGGAAAAGACCTGATGATTAGTGCCAGAATCATGACTGGCTTCGACTTTAGGAAATGTTCCAAATTTTCCATAATCAAGCCTTATTCTAACAGGTCTAGTAGGTTGTGAACAGCACAAAAGGATCCAGTGTGACAATTGTCCTCCACTGTGGTTTTCTTTTACAAACTTTCTTTTGAATATTCAGTGAAGAAATTTCATCATGCATTACCAGTGAGTCCAAGAAATCCAAAACATCCATCCATCCATTTTCGGCCACTTATCCGTGGTCGGGTCGTGGAGGCAGTAGCAGAAGCAAGGAGGCCCAGATTTCCCTCTCTCCAAACACTTGGGCCAGCTCCTCCGGGGGAATCCTAAGACATTCCTTGACCAGCCATGAGACATAGTCTCTCCTGTTCTGGGTCTTCCTTTAGGCCTACTCACGGTTGGACGTGCCCGTAAAACCTCACCAGGGAGGCGTCCATGAGGAACACTGACCAGATGCCCGAGCCACCTCAACTGGCTCCTCTCGATGTAGAGGAGCAGCGGGTCTACTCCGAGCCCCTTCCGGATGACCGAGCTTCTCACCCTATCTCGAAGGAAAAGCCCAGCCACCCTGCAGAGAAAACTAATTTCAGCCGCTTGTACCCGCGCAGATAGGATTTTCAAACTGGGGGGACAAAGTTCCAATGTACCCCCCCCCCCACACACACACACACACACACACACAGAAACTATTGCAAGCGCCTTAACTAGAGCTCAGTCAGTTTGTGTAATTTCATCCAATGATTTACGTAAAAACTAACACTTTTTTATACGTGTTTGAATCCATTATGCAGAGGAACGCTGGCAACAAAGCTCTGCCTGATCAACACTATAAATGATAAATGATCCGCACTTGTATAGCGCCTCTCAGAGTAAGGACTCCAAAGTGCTTTACACTACAGTGTATCATTCATCCATTCACACACATCCACACACTGATGGGGATGAGCTACGATGTAGCCACAGCTGCCCTGAGGTGCACTGACAGACGCACCCCACTATTTAATTCAGTCATTTGTTATTCTCCCAATCAATACTAACCAAAACCTCATGCTTTATGCAAAACATTAAATGATTTTCAGCATACCAATCTTTACAGAAAACATAAAAGCCCTAAAAAACCGCAGATAAAATATATTTAAAAAACGAAATTCACTTATTCAATTCAATTAAATTCAATTCAAGTTTATTTATATAGCGCCAAATCACGACAAGAGTCGTCTCAAGGCACTTCACATAATAAACATTCCAATTCACAGTTCATTAAGCCAATCAGAAATAATGTTTCCTATATAAGGAACCCAGCAAATTGCATCAAGTCACTGACTAGTGTCAGTGACTATACAGCAATTATCATACTAAGCAAGCATGCAGCGACAGTGGAGAGGAAAACTCCCTTTTAACAGGAAGAAACCTCCAGAGAATCCTGGCTCAGTATAAGCAGCCATCCTCCACGACTCACTGGGGATCGAGAAGACAGAGCAGGCAGACAAAGACACAGACACACACACACACACAGACACACACACACACACACACAGACACACATAGACACACACACACACACACACACACACACACACACACACACACACACACACACACACACACACACACACACACACACAGACACACATAGACACACACACACACACACACACACACACACACACACACACACACACACACACACACACACACACAGACAAGTAATGTGTCTATAGTTATATTGTGATGTCTTAGTATATATTGTATTTGGTGAAAGATAAACTTTATTGTATTTATCCTAGTGGATCTATAATTAAATGGATAAACTAGTATTAGCACATCAAAAGTCAATGAAAACAAAAAGTTATTATCAGGAGAGAGAGAATGTATTAGTGGTTAGCAGCAGTGTGCTAGTCGATGGCCCCCTCCATGAGGCCACCACAGCTCAGCAGAACGTCATTGTAGATTCTTCTGGGGAGAAAAACACTTACAGAGAAAATAAAGTTAACAGCTGAAATTGCACAAAATAGTACAGTTAAAGAGCAGACTGTAGAATAAAGCAGTAGAGTGTGAAAAGTGGTCAGTGTGTTCTCCAGCAGTCTAAGCCTATAGCAGCATAACTACAGAGTTAACTCTGGATAATCTATCCTATTTAGATGGAGGCATGTTGGAGGCAGGGCAATGGAGAGCCGTCTTTACCGACTGTACACTCCACCTCCCTCTACTCCCCCACTTGTCCAGATTTAGGCTAACATCAGATTTTAACTATAGGCCCTATCAAATAAAAATGTTTTAAGCCTATTCTTAAAAGTAGACAAAGTGTCTGCCTCACGGACTAAAGCTGGGAGCTGGTTCCACAGGAGAGGAGCCTGATAACTAAAAGATCTGCCTCCCATCCTAAGTTTAGATATTCTTGGAACCACCAGTAGACCTGCAGTCTGAGAGCGAAGTGCTCGGTTAAGAACATATGGAACAATCAGATTACTGATGTATGATGGACCTTGATTATTAAGAGCTTTATATGTGAGAAGAAGGATCTTATGCATTTTTATCACTTAGAGCAGTGGTTCCCAAACATTTCAGCCTGACCAACAGATGTTCCTTCGTATTTTTACGTTATTTATAAATTTTCATTATATTTGGAAAGTTTTAATTCATATATAAATATATGAATCTATTTTATATTTTACTTTTTTCTTCCTTGAACCGTCACCTTATCGTGGTGAAGGAGTTTGAGTGCCCTAATGACGCTAGGAGCTATGTTGTCTGGGGCACTTTGTGCCCCTGGTAGGGTCTCCCATGACAAATTGGTCTTAGGTGTAGGGTGAGACAAAGAACGGTTCACAGGATCTTTCATGGAAGTAAATTCAAAGAGTCAGAGTACCCGGCCCGGAAGGTTTCCGGGGTCCCACCCTGGAGCCGGGCCTGGAGTTGGGGCCCATGAGCGAGCACCTGGTGGCCGGGCTTTCGCCCACGGGGCCCGGCCGGGCCCAGCCCGAACCGGATACATGGGCTCATCCAACTGTGGACCCACCACCCGCAGGAGGAACATGAAGGGTCCGGTGCAGTGTGGATCGGGTGGCAGACCGAGGCGGGAGCTTTAGCGGTCCGATCCCCGGACAAGAAAACTGGTTTTTGGGACAAGGAACGTCACCTCGCTGGTGGGGAAGGAGCAGGAGCTTGTGGCAGAGGTTGAGCGGTACCGGCTAGATAGAGTCGGACTCACCTCGACACATAGCATTGGCTCTGGAACCCAAGTCCTTGAGAGGGGTTGGACACTCTCCTTTGCTTGAGTTGCTCCAGGTGAGAGGCGGAGGGCTGGGGTTGGCTTTTTGTTAGCCCCAAGACTCTCTGCCTGTGGGTTGGGGTTTACCCTGGGGGACGAGAGGGTAGCTTCCCTGCGCCTTCGGGTCGGGGAATGGGTCCTGACTGTTGTTTGTGCTTATGGGCCAAACATCAGTTTAGAGTACCCACCCTTTTTGGAGTCCCTGGGACGAGTGCTAGATAGTGCTCCATCAGAGGACTCCATTGTTCTGCTGGGGGACTTCAATGCTCACGTGGGCAATGACAGCTTGACCTGGAGGGGTGTGATTGGGAGGAACGGCCCACCTGATCTGAACTCAAGTGGTGTTTCGTTATTGGACTTCTGTGCAAGCCGCAGTTTGGCCATAACGAACACCATGTTCGAACATAAGGATGCCCATTGGTACACTTGGTACCAGGGCAGCTTAGGTCGCAGGTCGATGATAGATTTTGTAGTTGTATCATCTGACCTGCGGCCGTATGTTTTGGACACCCGAGTGAAGAGAGGAGTGGAGCTGTCAACTGATCAGAACCTGGTGGTGAGTTGGATCAGATGGCAGGGGAAGATGCCGCGTAGAACTGGCAGACCCAAATGCATAGTGAGGGTCTGCTGGGAACGCCTGCCAGAAGAACCTGTTAAGACGGTCTTCAACTACCACCTCCGGCAGAGCTTTGACCGCATCCCGAGAGCAGTGGGGGACATTGACTCTGAGTGGGCTTAGTTCCACTCTGCGATTGTTGAGGCGGCTGTTGCTAGCTGTGGTCGCAAGGTGGCCGGTGCAAGTCATGGTGGCAACCCCTGTACCCGCTGGTGGACACCAGAGTTTCGGGGAGCCGTCAGGCTGAAGAAGGAGGCCTACAGGGCGTGTCTGGTCTGTGGGTCTCCGGAGGCAGCAGACAGGTACCGGATAGCCAAGTGGGGTGCAGCAGTGACAGTTGCCGAGGCAAAATCTCGGGCATTGGAGGAGTTTGGTGAGGCCATGGAGAAAGACTATCGATCGGCTCCAAAGAGGTTCTGGCAAACTGTCCGGCGCCTCAGGAGAGGAAGGCAGCAACTCGCTCACACTGTTTACAGTGGGGATGGGGATCTGCTGACGTCAACTGGGGCTATAGTCAGGCGGTGGAAGGAATAATTTGAGGAGCTCCTCAATCCCACCTATGCACATTCTGAGGAGGAACCAGAGCCGGGAAACCTGGGGATGGACTGTCCAATCTCTGGGGCAGAAGTTGCTGAGGTAGTCAAACAACTACACAACGGCGGAGCCCCGGGGGCGGATGAGGTTCGTCCTGGGTATCTCAAGGCTATGGATGTTGTAGGGCTGTCATGGTTGACACGTCTCTGCAACATTGCGTGGTCATCGGGGGCAGTTCCTGTGGAGTGGCAGACCGGGGTGGTGGTCCCCATCTTTAAGAAGGGTGACCTGAGGGTGTGTTCCAACTATAGGGGGATCACACTCCTCAGCCTCCCTGGAAAGGTCTACTCCAAGGTACTGGAGAGGAGGGTCCGATCGATAGTTGAATCTCAGATTGAGGAGGAGCAATGTGGTTTTCGTCCTGGCCGTGGAACTGTGGACCAGTTCTATACCCTTGCAAGGGTGATGGAGGGGGCATGGGAGTTTGCCCAACCAATCCACACGTGTTTTGTGGATTTGGAGAAGGCTTATGACCGTGTCCCCAGGGGCACCCAGTGGGGGACGCTCCAGGAGTATGGGGTGGGTGGCTTTCTGTTAAGGGCCATTCAGTCCCTTTACCAGAGTCCGCATAGTCGGTAGTAAGTTGGACCTGTTCTCAGTGAGGGTTGGACTCCACCAGGGCTGCCCTTTGTCACCGGTTCCGTTCATTACCTTTATGGACAGAATTTCTAGGCGCAGCCGTGGTGTGGAGTGTGTCGAGTTTGGTGGCAGGAGAATCTCATCTCTGCTTGTTGCGGATGATGTGGTCCTCCAAGCTTCATCCAGCTCTGACCTTCAGCTCTTGCTGGGAAGGTTCCCGGCCAAGTGTGAAGCGGCTGGGATGAGGATCAGCACCTCCAAATCTGAGACCATGGTTCTCGACCGGAAAAGGGTGGCTTGCCAACTCCGGGTCGGGGGAGAGGTCCTACCTCAAGTGGAGGAGTTTAAGTATCTCGGGGCCTTGTTCACGAGTGTGGGTAGGAGGGATCGGGAGATCGACAGGCGGATTGGTTCAGCATCTGCAGTGATGCGGACGCTGAGCCGATCTGTCGTGGTTAAGAGGGAGCTGAGCCAGAAAGCCAGGCTCTCAATTTACCCAATCCTCACCTATGGTCATGAGCTTTGGGTAATGACCGAAAGAACAAGATCGCGGATACAAGCGGTCGAAATTAGTTTCCTCCTTAGGGTGGCCGGGCTCAGCCTTAGAGATAGGGTGAGGAGCATGGACATTCGGCAGGGACTCAGAGTAGAACTGCTGCTCCTCCGGATTGAAAGGAGCCAGTTGAGGTGGTTTGGGCATCTGGTCAGGATGCCTCCTGGACACCTCCCTGGGGAGGTGTTTCGGGCATGTCCTGCCAGCAGGAGGCCCCCGGGTCGACCCAGGACACGTTGGAGAGGTTACATCTCCAATCTGGTCCGGGAATGCCTTGGGGTCCTGCCGGAGGAGCTGGTGGAGGTGGCCGGGGAGAGCACGGTCTGGAGCTCCCTAGTTGGGATGCTGCTCCCACGACCCGGACCCGGATAAGCGTAGGAAGATGACGACGACTTTTTTTTATGATTATGTGGCACACTTGACTTCCATATCATCGGCATCTGCCTCTTTTTTACGGCTGTTTTATTTTATTTTATTTTTTTTACATTGTCGCTACGTCTGTCACGTTAGCGGTGTTTTACCATAGTTTCTACATCCATCACGTCCCAGAGAAGGTTAAACCAACATCAAACCCAACGTTTGGAGCTTGTAAACTCCACTCGTGCAGCACCAGCTGTCTGATGCTGCTGCAGCGTCAATCTTCCCGGCTGGAAGAGTGAATTTCTTCATCAGAGTCAATATTCTGCTTCATAATCAGAGTCAGTCATTACCAGACGAGGTCAACAAAGACCAGACCTGCCGGCAATTATACGTTCTATCTAATATTTGCGCTCTTTATGTTGCGCGCATCTCCTCCTCTCCCAGACTGGGAGCCTCACGGCGGGAGGCGTTTTTCAAGCTCTAAAAACTCCCAAACTTTGCTCAGCCTGAAGGTTCCACATCTCCACTATCTTCTGATGTAAAGTAGTAACTTCATGAGGGATCAAATTTGTAGATGAGACTTGTTAAAGTCAGCAATGAGGCTTTGGTGCTTTTAACGAGTAAGTCTCAACACTGACAACAACGTACCGAAACTAGAACCAACATCCATAAACAGACAGATCGGTCTTGCCTACTTACACTGTTGGTCTTTTTTAAGTACGCAGTAATCGTTGCTTGCCTTTTTTGCTTCATCCTGCATCCTAGCAGTAACCCCTTTGGCGCCTCTGGAGTAGGTGTTTGTTTACATCATGCTGCATTCAATGTAATTGGAAAAAGGAGCTTCAAGCGCTTAACCTCTGATTTTGTTTTCTTTCTGGCCTTAGTTGGGGGGACGGATCGGGGTCGATCTGAATCTGGGGGGGACAGATCCCCCCCGTCCCCCACCCTATCTGCGCGCCTGCCCGGGATCTCATTCTTTCGGTCACTACCCAAACCTCGTGTGACGGTAGGAACGTAGATCAACCGGTAAATCGAGAGCCTTGCCATCTGGCTCAGTTCTCTTTTCACCATGACAGTTCGGTACAACGCCTGCAGTACTGCAGATGCAGCACCAATCCAAAACACTCAATGGAAAAGTTTGGGAACACAGAAAGTTGGATGATAATTACTCTGGATCTTCCTTTGATGAAGCAAAGCAGACAAATCCTCATCAGATCTGCAAAACAAAAACTCTTTGATTAAAAACATGGACAACCACAGGACTGAGTGTGATGAAAACCCCACTGACTTTAATTAGACATATTCATGGCATTGTGTGAATGTATTATGAGGACTTTAAAGCACATCCACTCTATTTCTTACTATTTTTCTCTCTGTCTAATAAGAGCCTGAAAAAAGCAGTGTGAGTCCATTCGAGAACCTTCATCGTCCTCAGAGGTTGATTAAACCCCAAAGTCAGCTTCACTAACTTAATAAATTTAAAACTTGCCACTTTTTGTCCAGATTTAACAGTTTACATTTTGTCTATTTAATATATTTTGAATATTAATGTTTTGTTAGTAATTTAATGTACTCATTGCAAAACTTTTATATTCCTGCAGATTTAAAAGCACACATCCAAAAACATTTTGACTGCTGATGCACAGCAACATGATTAGTCCTTCTGCACAGCTGCACATGTGTTTGCTCTGTGAATGTTTGTGTGTGTGAAGCAGTAATGTATGACAGCCATCTCAATATCAGAGCAGGTGATACTTCAACTGGAGATCAACTCCCCCAAACTGAAAGGTTGACCCGATTTAGTGGCCATCCATTGCATTCCTTTGAGTATACTCCAACCATAATAATGCTTCACCACCTCTTTGATTCATCAGCTTCAAGCCCTGTAGTTCCTAACTTTGTCTCCTCCACCGTGCCGGTAACATTCACAAATATCTAGATCTTAAAATGTTCTAACTCAATGAGTGGGTTCAGAAGTCAATGTGATTAGGTAGAACTCATCTCAGGGATTAGCATCAGCATAAAAACCAGTCATGTTCTTCCAGGAAGTTTTTCCATCTGCTCACATGAAGAAATGAGCAATAAACTAAAAAAGAACCCTTCTTGACAAAAATTGAGCTGACTTTAGTTGAATATGAGTGACAGCGCAGGATTTTCTGATTACATGCCTGACAGCTCACACTTATTGAAAGTGATGATGACAGATGTTTGCTCAGATCTACCCGCAATTAGGTTTTGACTTAATCAAAATGAGAAATTAATTTGAAAGTCATATATGAGGAAAAAAGATTTGTTATTTCCTTACAAGCGTCTGTATTTTTGTTATATTGGCTGGCATGCTTGACTGATTTCTTAACACAGAACATCTTTCACGTTAATTAATTTTGTGTAAGAAGTTTCCTCCTCATATGGTGATTTTTGCATTCATTAACCAAGATTTTTCAGTCGGAGAGCCTTTTTTGTTTTGTGGTGCTGAGGTTGTATTTAGGTGGATCACAGCAATTTTACGGCATTGTGCTGTGACAACATTTAAGAAACTCTATTAATGCACAGTGTAAATGGTATATGATATAACCGGTCTAATTTTTGCCTATGATATAGAATAAGTTACTCCCAGCTAGCTGGTTGCACTTGCTGATGACATCATCGAGGAGCGGGACAGTTTAGCGCTTCAACACGGCAACATGGCTGAGCGTACACTCCTCCTGCTTTTTCATGCATGTTGTCAACCTGCATCAGCTCTGGACAAAATGCAGCAGCAACTGCCCGTATACAAGTACAGGCCGTTCCACTGACAAATTCAAGCAGTTTTTGAATGTTTTCAAGGTACATCTTTGAACTTTACTTTTGAAATTTCTGAATTTGTGCAGCTCGGATGGTCCTGGAGGCAAAAACCCAGGCATGGGAGGAATTCAGTGAGACCATGGAGCAAAACTTTCATATAGCTTTGAGGAGATTCTAGTCCACCATCCGGCGCCTCAGCAGGGAAAAGCAGTGTGCTGCCAATGCTGTTTACAGTGGTGACAGTGTGCTGCTGACCTATACTCGGGATGTTGTGAATTGGTGGGTGGAATACCTCAAAGACCTCCTCAATCCCACCGGCATGTCTTCCAGTGAGGAAGCAGAGTCTGGGGAATTTGGGTTGGACTCTGCAATCTCTGGGGCCAAGGTAACTGAGGGGGTCTAGGTGGTCTAGACCATCTAGGACACATGTGTCAGACACAAGGCCTGGCCTGCGAAGCATTTTTATGTGGCCCATGAGATAAATATCAAAAATATATTAAAACTGACCCGCTGGCCGATTTTACCGCAGACTACAACTCCCATGATACTTTGCGGCGTTAGCGCGGAGCCGAAGTGTCCCCTCCTTTGATTTTTCCTGCGTCTGCTGCCGATGTCTGCAGCTCTGCTGTCTCGGACAAACTAAACACTCCTCTCACTCAGCGCTGAGTTTACTCAGCTATTTTCTGACGTTGAAGCCCAGAAACTGAGATTTTAACCGCTCAGTAATGTGTTCACGACTGAAAGAGAAAGTTTTCCAACTAACTCCCAGACAGAGCTGATATAACTCCAGCGAGCAGCAACACGCTCAAATCAGCATGACTCTGTGGCTGCTGTAGTTTATAATTTTCCTCCCAGACACACAACAACATGGTCAAGCTGCTCAGACGCTCTCCATGTTCAGCCCTGGCTTCCGTTCAAGCCCTAGACTTATGGCGACGATGGGGAGTGGAAATACTGTAAGTCGTGTTATTTTCTTCAAAACATCAGATGAGCTATCAAACTGAGCTGATAGGCTGGTTCCAGCAAAAGGAATTAGCATTAAGACTTGATGACCGGGGCAGAGCTCCAGGGCCACTGCTTTACAGTCAAATCTCGTCTTCATTTTCTTTTGAGATTCCTTCAAATGATCTTGAGCAAGTTTATTTGCATGCCTGATATGCCACTGGACCTTTTAATGTACTGGTTTACTTTCTCCTTTTTGGAGTCTGGAACCCTCAGGAATTGTTCCTTCAAGACTTTTAGTGGACCCCGTGGGGTGTGGCCAAAGAACAGCTGAGCAGGGCTAAACCCCAAGGATTCTTGGGGGGCTTCTCTAGCCGCAAACAGTAAAAAGGGAATGCCCTCATCCCACTGGCACCCGGAACTTAAGCAGAATGTCTTCAACATGCTTTTGAAGTTTTGATGCCAGCATTCTAAAACACCTTGGCTTTCAGGATGGTAAGCAGTAGACGTTACATGAAGATTGCCCAGAGTTTTTGCAACATTTTTAAAAAGCTCTGACTTAGAGTTGGACCCTTGGTCTGTCTGTAATACTCGTGACAGACCGAACACCGAAGAATACCACGTTAACGCATGAATGACTGCTTTTGCAGTTATGGAAGATAGCGGTATGGCTTTGGTAAACCGAGTGGAAGTGCACATAATGGTTAAAAGGTACTACCAGATTTACTTCTGGGCAATGGGCCTACACAGTCGACGACAACAGTATCAAAAGGATTCCCAACTACAGGAATTGGATGTAGAGGGGCTGGCAACTGGTTAGGTTTACCTGCTACCTGACAGATATGGCAACATTTACAATATGCAGCAACATCAAACTTCATCCTGGGCCGGAAGAAGTGCCCTAAGATGATCTGATATGTTTTTCTAATACCTAGATGTCTGGCCCACTGGCTTTCATGGGCTAAACCCAAGACTTTATGGCGGTATATTTGAAGGATCACTATTGGGTTTGTAGTACCCCAAGGCGCTCCTTTAACAGCAGTGTTATTCCAAAAACGCTTTCAAAATGTCATCATTCAGAAAGTATCCTGACTTTTCTCCAGCAGGATTATCAATATCTTGGAAACACTTGTTTAAAGACACATCATGTTGTTGTTCTTCTCCCAAGCTAAATTGGGTGATGGCAGAGGCCCAGAAATAATTGACACATAACCTTCTGATAGTCTCAGATTCCAAATCATTTTCCTGATTATGATCAAATGTCTGAATTTCATTTTTGTAACAAGTTGGATATGCCCAAAAGTTCTTTTTGTCTTTGTGCCTGAGCACAAGTTATCACACAGGCTGGATAATATCCAGATTTTGAATCTATACACGGTGTAGCATCTGATGCAGGATCATTGATTACTTGTAAGGGAGGAATTACTTTTCCTCCAGGAACATCGTTCCCAAGCAGAAGAGAGACTCCAGTAACGGGCAAGGAGGGACACACCGCTACAACATAATATCCCTGGACTAAGTCACACTACAGGTAAATTCTGTGCCATGGCCGAGCAACAGGGTCGGCATTAATTCCAGTCAGGAGAACTGACATACCAGTAGCACTGGTTTCATCAAAAGGCAAAACACTATCAGATATAAGTGTTTGTGAGGCTCCAGTGTCACATAAAATGAGAATGGGACCAGGATCAGAAGCAGCTTCTTTTAGCTGTACAACTCCTTTTGATAAAAATTGTTGGAAACATTTATTGACTTCTGTAACATGGGTGTGTTGTTTACTTTGAGTAATTAATCCAACCTCACGAGAGGGGGAATTATTTTGAATTTGTTCATTTTTCTTTCTTAATTTAAAACAGTCTTTTATCACATGGCCAGACCGGTGACAGTAAACACACCTCGGCTGGCTTACATGTCCAGAACCCGAGGGAGCAGGCCTCACCAGCGGAGGCCATTGGGCATCTCTGGAGGGAAACTCGCCACGTATATGGTGGGTCAGTGAAAATTCATCTGCCAATAACGCAACAAGACAGGGTCATGACCATTTGTTCTGATGGTCACTGGTCACCAGCTTGAAGACAAAGGTGTCATCCGTCTCTCCGCACACTCTTTGTGCATTGACTCGCTGCTGCTGTTTCCGTCCTCTCCGCCATGCAGTACTCTTTCCTTGGTTGTACCGCTGTTGACCAGGATGACACCGTCTTGCCTTGTGTCCTTTCTGGCCACAGCAGAAACACTCAAACTCCTGGCTTTCAGTACCCCATGCCCTTGCTTCTGCTGGAGTGCAGGCCTTCCTTGGTGATGGCCAGGCCCCAATGACATTGTCCTCAGCCACAGCTGTGCGGATACTCTCAGTATTCTCATAACTTTGCAACTTTGTCTTAAAGTCTGCAAAACAGAGAGTCTCTTTGCTTTGAGTGATAAAAATGGAAAAAGGCTTAAATGATCCTGGAAGGCCCTTCAAAACCATTGCAACTAATAGTCCATCACTCATTACTTCTCCAGCATTCCGCAGCGCTGTGATTAAAGTCTCAGCCCGTATGACATAGTCGGTCACACTCTCGCCACTCAGCTTTTGCAAGACAGTCAACTCTGTGTACAGACTAACAATATGGGGCTTTCCCTTGCCAGCATAGCAGTCCCACAAAATCTTGAGTGCACCACTCCCGTCATCTGTAGCCTCTCGCATGACCAGGGACAAACTTTTTTCATCAAGCAACTGGATAAATTCAGCATATGCTTCAGCATTCTTCGCTGTGTCCTCAGCCTGTGCGACTGCATCTGCAACCTCACCAGGCCCATTAAAAGTGTGTCCTTCAATTTCTGCAACCGCAGACGGCCCAAAAATTTTGTCTCCCACAGTTGCAAGTTTTTCTC
The DNA here is from genome assembly GCF_043380555.1 of Nothobranchius furzeri. Classification (NCBI taxonomy): domain Eukaryota; kingdom Metazoa; phylum Chordata; class Actinopteri; order Cyprinodontiformes; family Nothobranchiidae; genus Nothobranchius; species Nothobranchius furzeri. Next base: position 102,572,948 of record NC_091741.1, on the reverse strand, counting down.
ATCTCCATCAAACACAAAGCGGGACCAACATGAACTTGTCCGTTCACTCATGGTGGTAGTACTCCAAAATTTGCAAACAAACTGGCTTGCAGTGGCTACTCACGCCTCATCTTGCACAAACAACAACAGATTTGGGCCCATAACCAGTTAAACAAAGCCCAAATAGATCCTGGCCTAAACTTGCTTTTGCCTGGAGAGAACAATAATGACTGGAGTCTGGATGCAGTGAGAAAATGCAATAAATCATTTATTGGTGTAGTGTAATGGTTTATGCTCTTTTATGAAAGATGAACCATCCTACATATTAATTCGGAATATTAATTTTGATAAATTAATAACCAAATTTGATAGGGTTAAGAAGACTCAAAGGTTGTTTTCATCGATAAACTGACGATAATATCCGTGGGTCTGTGTTTCAGTTCAATGAAGAGACAAGTTTGAAAGTTAAAAGTTTTAATTCTTCAAATTAAACTAATGATTTTGAAATGACAAGCATAGGAAATAACAATCAACATTGGCAACTTTGTTGGACAATCTTTAACAGTTGATATTTTAAGCTTGCACAAATAGACCTTGTGTTGGATGTGCTGAAGATTGAGAATGATGTGATGAGATTATGGATGCAGGTGTCTGAGATTGCTTCAGGAAGAAACAGGTGTCTGAGTGAAAACGATGGTTTGAATTAAACTTAGTTCTTATTAGAAAAGATGCATCAAACGCTATCTATTGTGTTCTGCCTCACCGTACGAGGACCCTCGTTCAGATCCGGACCTCCGGAGGATGTTTATCCAGGTCACACCTTGGCTGGCAGAGGAGACGAAGGTGTGCGACGATCCGGTCCAGAGATGCCCCCCGGTACACGTTGTTGGAGCGTTTGCAGATGCGCTTTCTTAAGTTTAAATTACTCAGAAATCAAAGACTCTGGACGAGTCTGCGTTAGCGGTTGTAATTCAGCTATCCTGTCCCCGTTAGTGTTTGTTACACGTCCTCTCTCTTTCGTTGTCAAACACGAACTGAATAACATGAACTGAAACTTACCAAAAGCCTTTCTCTTCTCAAAGCAAACGTGTGCGTCAGAGCAAATGTGTTTTGGAGTTACTGTGAGAATGTGTGTGTTTGAGTGTGTATGAAGGTCGTTACCAAACATCTTCAAACATTATCTAATTAAGTATTGATTCATTATAGTTCATTATGATTACCCAAAGCATAATAATCATTCAATTGATTAAACACATTTATAATGAGCAAAATGATAATAATGATTATTCAACATTTAAAATAAAGAAAAGGAAGTTTAAGACTTTGTTTTGTTATGACTAGATTTCATGAGAACTCCTTCGGCTGGAAGCTGCAGGTGTGGGATGTTGTGGTTTCTGTTGAATCTTGCAGACTTCATGTCGGCAAAGGTCTTAATCTGTGGGTGAAAGTTCTGAGCGACCCAGCTCTTGACCCAGCCGGGCAAATGAAACCTTTGGCACAGAAAACCCATATTTCCTCACGTTACATTGGTACAGGTGAAGCTTAAATAGGAGAGCACATGGCATGGTCACATGACAAACACACCTGTGAGGAATGAACAATAATTGGGAGCACGGCCATCAGTCAATTAATCTGTTAACAGATTAAAAATAGAACAGTGATACCGGTAGACATCTTTTAAATTCTTCTAAGAGAATTAACTCTTTCAGCTCATGAAAAGAGGTTGAAGCTGACACCGATTTATCAAACAAAAGAACCTTCTCTCTGGAAAACTCAACAAAATCTGGTGTGGCTTTTTTGTGACAATGATCTGAATTTCTGTCAGTAAGCTTCTAGTACAAGTTCATATGCATTTAGAATGGCGGTTTTAATATTCATAATCCAAACTGTCTTGAACTGATAAAGATGACATTACCTCTTGGGCCTTACCGGTGAGTTTTAACTGAAGGACTAAAGTCCTGACATCACAAGGCCACTCAAGAGCTGCAGCAATGCACTCGAAAACCAGGAAGTAGCTATCAACCTCAACCTCTCGAAACAGTGGCACCAACACAATGCACTTACTAATGTCCAATTTGTGGTGCTCGCCAGGGGTCGTCCTCTCCGGTAACGTGTTCTTCTTCTGAAGTTCAGGTGTTGGCGTAGATCCTTTAGATACCCCCTGTGGTACTAGAGCCAGTCACTCCAGTTCAAGTCTTTTGAGCTGTATTTTGCTTTCTGCCTCCAGTTCCATTCTGTGGATCTCCAGTTCCATCTGCCATATCTAAGCCTTCTCCTCGGCCTCATATTTCAGTCGGGCCAAACGAATTTGCAATCTCAGCCATTCCAGTGGACTCGGAGTAGGGGCTGGTGAGACAGGATCATAATGGGGTAAGGCTAATGGCAAAGGAGGAGTCTTACTGCCAGCGGGCGGCGTCTGGTAGTCGGAAGCCGATGGAGCTGTAACGGTCGGGGATGATCCAGTTCCACCATCATCTCCTGAGTTGTGAACTGCCGGCGGTTCAGAAACGGGCCAGCCTCCAGTCTCCTCTTCAGGCAGCAATTTCAGGTTTTCCAAGGTGGAAAACACAGTTTCTTTTAGCTCCTTCTTCGTCACTGTGTGGGTGCTGCAGAGATCAAGATGCGCAGCAACCTCTGCCAGATTGCACTTGCGGCAGGCCTCGAGCACTTCACACAACGACTCGTCAAGAAATTCCTTCAGGGAAAACATGTCACGTTGAGGGGATAGTTAGGACCCAAAATGCAGATTACCCAGACGACAGGAGGCAGGAGTTGGCAACAAGTAAAAATACTTTAATTGGCAGGATGAAACAAAATAAATCCACAAGGCAGTGAGCCAAAAATTCCAAAAGTCCTGGAACACAGGACACATAAAGCTCACATAGAGCACGAAACAACGCTGACAACAATAATGGACCGACAACAACACAGAGACAAGACAGGGCTTATATAGACTGGGAAGATGAGAGGGAGATGTGTGGGGAGAGGGATCAGGTGAACATAATTACTCAATCAGGGAGGAGGAAGAAAACACTGGTGGGAAAAAACGCACTAACTTATGAAAGGCTGTAACAAAGGAAAATGACCTAGGAGAAAAACAAAAGACCAGAAGGCATGAACCATAACTAATATTCTAAGGGGAAGCTGACACTAAAGGAAAACACTACAGAAAGAAACTACAGGGGCGTGGCTAAGAGGGGGCCAAGAGAGCACAGGACCTGGGAGAGGGATGTCTGAGGAGGGAAACCTAGAGGGCAAATGGGGAACACCAGGAGACACATGAGGAAGACGCAAACATGACACGTGAGGGCGCTAGAAGACACAAAAGGAGCACCTAGAGACGAATGGAGGACAAAAGGAGACACATGAGGGGAGACGCAGACCAGACCATGACAAAACATTTTGTTAATTAGGGTGTGGACACACCTGAGTTGGGCCTGACAAAGTGGCCAAACAAAGAATACCTTTTGATTTACCAAATGAAAAAATAGCTTACCACACTAAATGTCACGATCTGCCCCTGCCCGCCTGACTGTGTTCCTCTCCTGCCATGATTACCCTTATTGTTCGCACCTGTCCCTCGTTTACCTGCCCATGTTTCCCTAATTTGCCCTCTGTGTTTATACCACCTGTTTTGCCCCTGTCTTTGTCAGATCATTGTTGTTGTTTGTTGGTGTTCTTGTTCATCCCATCCTGCCATTAAACCATTTTTTTACTTTTACTGAAGCCTGCATTTTTACCTCCTGCTCAGCTCATCCACACATGGTCCGCCGTCTCCACCTCCTACACCATGACAGAATGATCTGACCAAACCGGGACCTGTGGTGAGCTAACACCTGCTCTCTGGAGGATTTATTTTTTACTTTTTCTCCTTTAGCAGAAGGAGATTCTGGCCTAGGGTGTTGGCGCATCCTACCTGTTCTCCGGGGTGGTCAAGCCTCTGGGTGGGTTTCGGCGCATCCAGTTCGTTTCCTGTGGTGGTCGAGCCCTTCTCCTCTCCTGCTTTCTGCCCCCGTCCCGTTTTGTCATGGAAGCCGCGGATCCTGGAGCTTTAAGGGAGTTACACCCCCTACGCACGCCATCGTTCTCCGGGGTGGTAGGGCTGGTCTCCCCGCTCTTCTCCTGCTTTCCTGCACCCAAGCCTCTTCCTGAGATCCAGCTAATCGTGCCGTGCACCTGCTCTGATCGGCTGTCGAGTGCCTGCCGCCGATCCTGGTTTTCTGGCGTCGCTTCTGCAGATTGCCCACTTCCTGGTCCGCGCTGTGGGGCTTCTGCCTGCAGGTCTCATGCTGCTGCAGTCTCTGCTGGGTCCCACGCCTACTGCTGCAGCCACTGCTGGGTCCCACGCCTGCTCCTGCAGTTCTCTGCCTGGGTCCCACGCCTGCTCCTGCAGTTCTCTGCCTGGGTCCCACGCCTGCTCTTGCAGTTCTCTGCCTGGGTTCCATGCCTGCTCCTGCAGTTCTCTGCCTGGGTTCCACGCCTGCTCATGTCCAGTCAAGTCTTCACGTCCAGTCAAGTCTTCACATTCCAGTCAAGTCTTCATGTTCCAGTTAAGTCTTCACGTTCCAGTCAAGTCTTCACGTTCCAGTCAAGTCTTCAAGTTCCAGTCAAGTCAAGTCCCGTTCCAGTCAAGTCAAGTCCCGTTCCAGTCAAGTCAAGTCCCGTTCCAGTCAAGTCAAGTCTCGTTCCAGTCAAGTCAAGTCCCGTTCCAGTCAAGTCAAGTCCCGTTCCTGTCAAGTCAAGTCCCGTTCCTGTCAAGTCAAGTCCCGTTCCTGTCAAGTCCCGTTCCTGTCAAGTCAAGTTCCTGTCAAGTCAAGTTCCTGTCAAGTCAAGTTCCTGTCAAGTCAAGTCCCGTTCGTGTCAAGTCAAGTCCCGTTCTTGTCAAGTCAAGTCCTGTTCCTGTCAAGGCAAGTCCCGTTCCTGTCAAGGCAAGTCCCGTTCCTGTCAAGTCAAGTCCCGTTCCTGTCCAGTCAAGTCCCGTTCCTGTCCTGTCTCGTTCCTGTCCAGTCAAGTCCCGTTCCTGTCCAGTCAAGTCAAGTCTTCTAGTCCCCGTCCAGTCAAGTCAAGTCTTCGAGTCCCCGTCCAGTCAAGTCAAGTCTTCGAGTCCCCGTCCAGTCCCTGTCCAGTCTCGTTCCTGTCCAGTCTTGTTCCTGTCATGTCAAGTCTTCGAGTCCCGTTCCAGTCAAGTCCCGTTCCAGTCAAGTCAAGTCCCGTTCCTGTTCAGTCTCGTTCCTGTCCAGTCAAGTCCCGTTCCTGTCCAGTCAAGTCAAGTCTTCGAGTCCCCGTCCAGTCAAGTCAAGTCTTCGAGTCCCCGTCCAGTCCCTGTCCAGTCTCGTTCCTGTCATGTCAAGTATTCGAGTCCCCGTCCAGTCCCTGTCCAGTCTCGTTCCTGTCCAGTCTCGTTCCTGTCATGTCAAGTCTTCGAGTCCCCGTCCAGTCCCTGTCCAGTCTCGTTCCTGTCATGTCAAGTCTTCGAGTCCCCGTCCAGTCCCTGTCCAGTCTCGTTCCTGTCCAGTCTCGTTCCTGTCATGTCAAGTCTTTGAGTCCCCGTCTCCTGTCAAGTCTTCGAGTGCCCGTCTCCTGTGTTGTATAGCCTTGTGGGCGTCTGGTATCCGCCCTTAATGGGGGGGGGGGGGGGGGGGGGTACTGTCACGATCTGCCCCTGCCCGCCTGACTGTGTTCCTCTCCTGCCATGATTACCCTTATTGTTCTCACCTGTCCCTCGTTTACCTGCCCATGTTTCCCTAATTTGCCCTCTGTGTTTATACCACCTGTTTTGCCCCTGTCTTTGTCAGATCATTGTTGTTGTTTGTTGGTGTTCCTGTTCATCCCATCCTGCCATTAAACCATTTTTACTTTTACTGAAGCCTGCATTTTTACCTCCTGCTCAGCTCATCCACACATGGTCCGCCGTCTCCACCTCCTACACAATGACACTAAATAGTTAAGCACTAATGTAAGCCAATACAAACCTATTTACATTAATCAGGATTTAAAAGAAAAATTATCCCAGATGAGCCCCCATTATGTTATGCCCCGTCTAGGAGGATGAGGGTGTATAAACTACATACTAGAATTAACACTGTTTGCTTTCAGCTTTGTTAGATTCTGAAGAAGATCAAGCGAGTTAGGTTGTCTGGATGGAAAACTAAAATGGAATGCGAGGTTTGGATGTGTGAATGATATCTCAGAAGGTTTCTTTCAGAGAGAGAAAGCGCGTTCTGGGTGGATACGTTGTTTTGCAGCTAACTGATGTTTCTTAGAGAACAGCATACAGACGCCATCTGTCGGACAATGTCTACCTCACCCAGTTCAGGAGACCCTCCGTGGATCCGAGATGTCAGGCTGAGAATTTCTTCCTCTGGGCACGAAGTTGGTAGAGAGACTTCGGTGTGTCTCAAATCGGTCCTGAGATGTCTCCGTGGGTCACACGACTGATTAAACTATTTGTGTCTCAAAATCAATAACTCTGAAGGAGTTTTTGCGTTAGCTGGAAACAGGAGCGTCTATTCTGAGCAATTCTGTCAGCGTGACAGAATGCTTAGTGAGGCTGGGGCGGCAGACCCTCGTCCTCTGGGATGGTTCAAGAACTGAACTTCAGCTGCGGAGATTTGGTTTTAACAAAACCTCAGAACACGCCCTCTCGGCTTCAGAAAGCTTATGTCAAGGGGCAAAGACATGTGAGGTGGTTAACCTTTACCCTGGATTCAGCCCTCTGCATGAGGTGTACATATGCAAATGACCTTCTGTTGATGATCACACATTACTGATTATCATGAATAATAATTATTATTAACCCAAAGAATAATAAGTCATTTCAGTAATTAAATACATTTATACTGAACCAAGATGATTATTTATGATGATTGTAATAAACAGTAAAACAGTTAATTAAATTATTATTTTAAAATTATTATTTTAAAATCTTGAAGTGTCCTTATCTTGGGACGGAATGGCAGCCAGATAAAGATGATGTTTAGCAGACTTCCCGGCTCCTGATGGATAATCTGTGGAGTTACGGCTCGACCCAGCTGGGAAAGTGTGACCTTTGGGTCACAAATGTGAGGCCATTCATGACGCTACAAGGGGACAAACACAGTGGAAAATAAATAAGGTTTGTACAAAGGTGAAATGAGGAGAAGAAAGTAGGGTAAAATACAATGATTTGTTAACAAAAAGGTGTCTCCTAACTAACTAAAACGGCTTCAAATGACTAACTGAAACAACTCCCTGGTTAACAGGGAGTGAAGAAAACCAGAATCAAAACAACCAGAATAACTAAAGCTAAACCGTTACAGAAAACAAAAGCCACTTTAAAGGTTAGCACCATGAGTAGGGAAACGCTGAACTTAAAGTCCTCAGAGGAAACAAAAAGGACTAGTGTTAGATATTTTAACCAAAAGGAACCACACCAGAGGAAAGATTGGTAGATTTTATACGCTGCAGCGGAGAGCAAGAGGCGGAGAGCCTGATAGAAATCTCGCCCAACTCACTCTGACCTCTCTCTCCCCACCACAGCATTTTTATTAAAACACAGGGGAAATGAACAAAGATCAATTCATCACTAAACAACACACCTCCTACACTAGCCAATAACAGCATTGTTTCTAGGCTAAGGCGGGACATTCCAAAAAGAAAGTCTCCATTTATGGAGTTGCCTGCTGTCAGCCAAAAACTACTGAGTCATAGCCTAGTGAACTAGACCAAATTCTTGCTTTGCAAAGTTTGGTCTAGGCATGCTCCATTGGAACCTCTGCAGCTCCTACCAGGACTCTGGCTAGCCAATCACAGCTCTCTAGAGGGGTTTCAAACACATAAAGAGCTGTGATTGGTCCATAATGGTAGGCCAATCATAGTGCTCTATCTGCTTAGTGAACAAATCACAGAGCTTTATCCGCTTTGTGGGCCAATCAGGGCACTCTATATGCCTGGAGGGTGGGATGATGCAACAGAGTGAAACAAGAGTATGTCACATTCATTGTTCAGTGGAATGCGGAGATCATTTGAAAGACAACGGTAGAACCCGCCCCACAACCGAGAGCTGTCAATGGAGCGTGGCCAGACTAAATAATACATTTATTTAGTCTGGCTTGCCAGGCTAGCTGAGTCACTCAGGAACTATGAATGTTCCTGTTGCTGGGCAGATTAACTTGCACCCCCCCCAGAGGCGCGGTATACCGCAGCTGAACAAATGACTTAGACTTGCATTTAGAGCATAAACACTTAAAAAGAACATTTAAGAAACGTGAAATATAAAAAAACTAACCGTTTCCCCCCGAAATGTGAATTTTTAAGTAATAAATGATAAACTAAACAATACTTGAGGACTTTTACGCGTCTTGAATGATATAAATCAGAGTCATACCAAAATATAAGTAAAAATGTGAACTTTTACGTAGGAGGGTGTTAAATAGAACCCTGGTAGAGATAAATGTAAAAAAAACAATGTAATAAGTAAAATAGCAAAATAGAAAAATACAGTTTTCATATCAAAAGACCTGAGTAAGATCTTAACCCGAAGATCAACCATAAAAGCCCAAGTAATTAGGAATTATGACACACCTTACCCGTGCGAGATTAAGAATGTCCAATCAATTTGACGATTTCAGCTTAGCCAATAACCAGACATCAACACCTATATGTTACCTTGTGAGTAATTTAATATAGGTGTGTCATTGATTTATTAAGCTAAACTACACTCCGGTACCTCAACCATCTAGGCCAGGCCAGTCTTCATCAGGAACCTGCTGTTGGATCAAAGTGTAATTTAACATGGTATTAATGGTCGTATTAATGGTCATTTTACTAACCATGGACCTAATGCAAGGAAAAATGCATGTCATAGAAACACACAAGATGATGAGAATTGCAATCTGTGGAGCACAGATCTTAAAGGGACTTTCTTGCCCATTCTTCAGTTCCCCAAACTCTGGCTTGTCCTGATAATAGAGAAATGACGTATGCCACTCGGGATCGCTCTGTGGGAAAGGAGGAAGGCTGGAGTTCAAACTGGATCTCACACTGTGTCAGAAATGATCGGCAGGTCTTTGATTCACCTCGGAAAACTTCGGGCGGAACCAGACATGGCTCGTGAATCGGAGAACTTCAGGGGCGGGATGGCGGAGTCTGAAGTTGAACCGGAAGAGGATGGCTGAGCTCTCTGGTGGTTAGCTCGTAGCAGGTTTAGCATTTCCTCTGTCTTGTTCTCCAGTTTGTTAATGGCTGTCTCCACACTAACACGCCACTCTGACGTTGGGTTTGGATCAATTGGGGCCAGATTATTCTGTCATGAGTTAACGGGCAGACCCGTAAAAACACTTAACACAGAATGACAAGTTTAAGAATGTTTATTAAAAGGGGAGAGGCAAAGGCTAGGTCAGGAGACAGGAGGTCGTTACCAGGAGGTCTGAGGTAGGAATAGTCCGATAGGGAAATCCAAAAGGTGAAGTCGGGGACGGAGCAGGATTGGAGCCAGAAGATCAGAGATGCAGCGAAACAGAAAGGGTAATCCAAGAGATGAGGTTGGGAACAGAGCAGGGTTCGGGATCTTCGAAGACAAGGTGAGTAACAGGCTGGAGAATTTACTAGCAGGGCGTTCAATAATCTGGCGATGGTTGAAGAGCAGGCTGGGGTTTAAATAGTAAAGGAAACGGGTGTGGAGGATGAGTTGATGACAGAAACAGGTGGAATGAATGGAGCTGATGAGGTGCGGGCTGAGGTTGCTGTGGCAACAGGTCACGGCAGGAACAGGATCATGACACCGCAGAGGAGTACAAAAAGAATGGGACTCTCCTCCCTACTTCCAAAGTAAAGACTGACATTTTGGAGAAGTTGTCTGAAACTGTCTTCACATTTACAGCCTATCCTTCAAGTGCACAGGCCAATTATGTTGCTGAGGCACTTGTGACAAAATACTCTTGTCTTAAAGAACCTGGCTCTTTCTCCGGTTATTATGGCTGGCAACAAAGCATCAAGTACAAAATGGCAAATTATCGGACAAAACTTAGAGGGTTTGAGGTTCCTGAGGTGACGTGCAATGCCCTGAACCGCAAGAGCCCGGGTGGCCAGAAATCTGCAAAGAAAGTCACAAAGCGTTGAAAAGCAGAGGTAAAATTTCTTCCTATATATCCAGCCAGAGAAGATGAAGACAAACAAGAAGAAGAGAGGATTCAGTTACTCACTGAAGTCAGAAAAAGAGACAACAACAAAGCGATAAAAGAAAACATGGCTAAAATATTTGCACATAGATGACATGAAATAATCAACCTGTCCCCAAGTGTTATGTCTTATTAGTATGATTATAGTTTTCATTACCCAGATGTATTATTTTTGCTCATCTTGTAACTTCCTTACAACTCAGACACTGCGACGTCTTCCTTACCTCTCTCTCTCTCTCTCTCTCTCTCTCTCTCTCTCTCTCTCTCTCTCTCTCTCTCTCTCTCTCTCTCTCACAGACTGTTTTATCTCTGTTCTTGTATAAATAAAGCTCTCAGGGCGGTATTTCCTTGCAGTTTCGTGAGTCTCACTTTGGGAGCAGATCTGCCCTGACTGCAATACGGTAAACGTGTGGTTAATTGTCTCTCTTTTCTCTTCAACTGCAGGTATTAGGTGATTGATAAAATCCCTAACATCCTGCGTTGACAACATCAAAGGTAGATGGCCAGCTTTGTTTGAGGTGTTGCATGCAAGTTACACATTTCTTCTGGGTAAACCTTTTGGTTTCTGCAATATAATGTTTCAAGTCCCAAATAATATTTAGGCTTTAATGTTTTATTTATTTTTTTGTCTTTCAGTTGCAGGATGAGTTTCACAGGATTGCCATGGTACACCTTGAATCCAAATTTATGTCTATGCTGGATGAGTGTACGCAAGCTGTTCGCCCTTTTCCATTCCAAAGGGGGAGCCACGGGGTTGAAGTTGCAGGCCATCTTAGCCAAAGTATGCTCCACTGACATTTTAGCTTGGAATTTCACTCAGGAAATGTTGTCAAATTACAAAATAGTTATTTACATGGTGCATAACCACACTGAATTATTTGCAAGTTTTTGCCAGTGCAAGATGACGTTAGTAAATTTTGGAACATTGATTTAATTAACATTCACTGCAACACACTATTGCTTATCTGCTTTTTATTGTATTATCCACACATATTTTTCTTCAAATTTGACGTTAGTACAGATATTTTTGAGCATTTGTTTTGCCTGAAGAGGGACTAAATTAATTTACTAAAAAGACTACTTAGATCAAGCCTGTAGTGGGACCAGTTTAGATAGACACATGGGCAGATCAATTAACAATGAGGTCTGATTCCTACATAAAACCACTGAATTATTGACTTTACTAAATCAGTTGTTTATCAATAACAATATTAGAAAATATGTTGAGATTGATCTGGTTGTATTTTATTTAAAAAAATAAGAATGTTAGAATGACTCATTACATTTTTAAAACACAAAAACTGGAGATACTCCAGCCATTAATTTATTTTAGTTAAATAGTCCCAGCAATGTTCAAGTGCAATTGGCTGACATCATACAACTGGAAGAATGTCGGTTCAAAATCGTCTTTGACAAATACTGATGGCAACATCCTTGTTAACTTTCTGTCAAAGTCCATGCATGTGCATTAACATCAGCTATCCCACATGACGTTCTAGATGAGGTAATTAGAGATTTTAATAGTTTTTTAAATGCTCCTAAGTCCTTTTTTTTCTCTTCAATAAATCACCACATTTGTGATGCAAATTTTTGTATTTTGGGTCATTTTCAGTCACCAAGCAATTCCAGCATTGCCACAACCAGAAATCTGACTATTCAGTGCTTGGCGGTGTACCTCGGGGAGTACATTGATCAACTTGTCAAAGAGTACAGCGTAACTGTTGAAACAGAAAAATCTTTCTGTGGTCTTTATTTACATGTATATTTCAAAGTGGGACATTTCTCATGTTTCTAATTATAGTTACAAAGCTCACTTTTTCGTTGTTTTAGGATGCTGATGGGGATGGTGTGTCACAAGATCTTTCTGAACAAAAGGTGAAAATTTACAAAATCCAGGCTGCAGAAACTGAGGATGAGAACGTTAGTATAATGCCGGAGGGTGTGAGAGTCATGGCTGCTCTCGGTAATCTTGCGCAATGCTTGCTGGATTGACATATGCAGTCGATCTTGCCTATCCCAAAGAGCTGATGTACACCTTGGGAGTATTCCAGAAACTCTTCCTTGAACTGGATTGCACTAGGCTCTCACCAAAAGTGAACAGCCTCAAGAATAAATTAATGGCTTAAACAAAGATCCCGAAAGAAAGAAAATGGGAGTAAGCTCCCTCAGAACTGTTGCTGTATCTTTGTTAGACACAACCTTTTAGTTTTCTATTAAATTTGAAGTTGTTCAGATTTGACCCAAATGACTGTAATGTGTCAGACTGTATTTGTGCACTGCATTTGGATTTTGCAATTTATATTGTGCAGCTACAAGTTTTAAGAAGTGTCTGTTTCAAAACAAACAAAGAAAGTACTTGTGAAGCTTTCTTTGTTTACTTTTCATGTTGCTATGAAAATACACTCAACAAAAATATAAATGCGACACCTTTGCTTCTGCTCCGATTTTTCATGAGATGGACTTAAAGATCTAAAATTCATTCCAGATACACAATTTTACCATTTCTCTCAAACATTGTTCACAAATCAGTCTAAATGTGTGATAGTGAGCACTTCTGCTTTGCTGAGATAATCCATCCCACCTCACAGGTCTGCCACATCAAGATGCTGATCTGACATCATGAGTAGTGCACAGGTGTACCTTATACTGCCCACAATAAAAGGCCACCCTGGAATATGCAGTTTTGTCACACAGCAAAATGCCACAGATGCCACAAGCATTGAGGGAGTGTGCACTTGGCATGCTGACAGCAGGAATGTCAACCAGATCTGTTGCTCGTGCATTGAATGCTCATTTCTCCACCATAAGTCGTCTCCAAAGGCGTTTCAGAGAATATGGCAGTATATCCAACAGGCCTCACAACCGCAGACGACGTGTAACCACACCAGCCCAGGACCTCCAAAACCAGCAGGTTCACCTCCAAGATCAGGCTAAGACCAGCCACTCAGACAGCTGCTGAAACAATATGTTTGCACAACCAAACAATGTCTGCACAAACTGTCAGAAACCGTCTCAGGGAAGCTCAACTGCATGCTCGTCGTCCTCATCAGGGTCTTGACCTGACTACAGCATGTCGCCGTAACAGACTTGAGTGGGCAAATGCTCACATTCAATGGCGTCTGGCACGTTGGAGAGATGTTCTCTTCACGGATGAATCTCGGTTTACATTGTTCAGGGCAGATGGCAGACAGCATGTGTGGCGTCATGTGGGTGAGCGCTTTGCTGATGTCAGTGTTGTGGCCCATGGTGGTGGTGGGGTTATGGTATGGGCCGGCATCCGTTATGGACGAAGAACACAGGTGCATTTTATTGATGGCATTTTGAATGCACAGAGATACCGTGATGAGATCCTGAGGCCCATTGTTGTGCCGTACATCCATGAACATCACATCATGTATCAGCAAGATAATGCACGGCCCCATGTTGCAAGGATCTGTACACAATTCTTGGAAGCTGAAAATGTCCCAGTTCTTGCATGGCCAGCATACTTATCGGACATGTCACCCATTGAACATTTTTGGGATGTGCTTGAACGGCGTATACGACAGCGTGTACCAGTTCCCACTAATATCCAACAACTTTGCACAGCCATTGAAGAGGAGTGGACCAACATTCCACAGGCCACAATTGACAATCTGATAAACTCTATGCGAAGAACATGTGTTGCACTGCATGAGGCAAATGATGGTCACACCAGATACTGACCGGTTCTGAGTCCCCAGACCCCAATAAAGCAAAAAACTGCACATTCCAGGGTGGCCTTTTATTGTGGGCAGTATAAGGTACACCTGTGCACTACTCATGATGTCAGATCAGCATCTTGATGTGGCACACCTGTGAGGTGGGATGGTTTATCTTAGCAAAGCTTAGGTGCTCACTATCACACATTTAGACTGATTTGTGAACAATGTTTGAGAGAAATGGTATATATTGTGTTTCTGGAATGAATTTTACATCTTTAAGTCCATCTCGTAAAAAATCGGAGCAGAAACAAAGGTGTTAAATTTATATTTTTGTTGAGTGTAGTTTAAAGTTGCTATGAAAATAGTTTAAAAAAGTAAAATTTTACTAAATTGAGGATAATCTAGTTCCATAGCTGTTAACATTTTGCTTTCTCATATATGTGGAAAGTTCTTCTAAGGTAAAAATTTATATTTAGATAAGAGAGTGATTTACTTTGTTGATGTACCTCATACGCTGACAAATATTTGTTCTGCAGTTACTTCGAGTGTTTCAGATGAAAAAGTAAATACTTTTTAAGATATTCATTAAGAAGTAACAGTTAATGATATTCAAGCTTAAAGTTGATGCTAAAGTTGAAGTTCTTGATATATATATATATATGTACACACACACACACACACACACACACACACACACACACACACACACACACACACACACACACACACACACATATATATATATATATATATATATATATATATATATATATATATATATATATATACATATTGCTAAACTGATTCAGTGCTATTTCACAAATTCAAAAGATTTTTATGTGACCCCAAACACCTGCAGTATATCTCTGGTGTCATTTATTGTTGATCTATTTTGCCTCTTGGAGTAAACAAAATGGAATTCTGGTTCATGGAATAAAGGTTCATCTCATGCTCCATGTGCGATAACTTGTTTTGGGGAGATTACAAGATTACTAAAGGAGTTGTTATTGCTAAGAATTTAATATAAATTAAATTGTGCAAAAGTTCCATTAAAATTTTTTACAAGTTTTATTTTCCACAGTAAGACCAAGTAATATTTACATGTCTTCTTTGTGAAATTCATTAATTTGACTCAAAAAGAAGTTACATTAACTGCATTTTCCCTTATAAATCAGTAAATATTTATAAAGATTATTTAGAAAATTGGAAAATCTAATTAGTAATTTTACTTAAAAACAAAAAATATTAATATAGAATTTATGGATATTTAAATAGATTTTACTCAACTTTCCCCAGAATTTTTATGATATCAAAGTCCTTTTCAAAAAAATATGTTTAATTCAAATACAATTTTTTGTTTATTTTAAACTATTTTAACAAACATTTTGAGGTTTTGTCACTAAATCTAACATGCATTTAGTGTTTAATTTCATTGATATCTACTTATCTTTTTTGGTTATATTTAATTAATGTTTTCTCTACATTTTACTTAATCATTTTATAATTTAAATCTACTTAACTTTATTACATGCCACTTTGTTGCCTTAATTTTTTTAAGGAACCCCTATTCACAGTTTTTACAGTGTAGCAGAAAAATGTGTGCAACTTTAAGCTGACTAAGGACCTGGCTTATGCACATTTTGGATATGGAGAGCACCTGTAGTGCTGCCGCTGAGAAGGATACAATTATGAAATCCAGCAGCATTATCACTTGTACCGCTTCGTGCGCACACACAGAACAAGTGAGCAAAAAACACCTGAGCACATTCCTAGAAAGTTTCTGATTTATTAAGCGGAGACTGTGTGAAGCTGTGCATACTCCATGTATTATAGGTCACAAACCTACTTGGCATAAGTACTTTTTTTTTGCTGAGCGTAAGTATGGTTTTAGTAAGGATTCTACACAATGTTTTATAAATGAGACCCCTGGACTTTTCTGGACTTGTTCTTTGACAGTCTGAGCTTGAAACAAGCAATTTTCATTTTTTGTTGAAACATCTTCATCAAAGAAAATGAAGAAAAGAAAAGCTTGAGTTGCTTTTCATCCATCCTGCTAGGATTAGAACATCCGATGTGACCGAGAATCCTTACCAGCATATTTTCTACATTGTACCAGGTATTGTTTCATTGCTGGCATTTTGCAATATTTTTATCATCTGCTTTCTGTTTGTTTTATCGGAATATACAAACAGTATTTTTTTTTGTGATATTATGTGGAGGATGGATTTCTAACAGAGTCAGCAAACCACTTCATCTAAATGTGTTGTCAGAACCAAAACAGTCACAACCTGTGTTTTGTAATATGTTTCCATAGCAACACAATGTTTTTTAATTTCAACTTTTAACATGGATTTTAATCATTTAAAATAAAAATAAAAATAAATAGAGCAGCATTAGCTGAGGAAGAAGATCGGGTTGTCCGGTAATCAGAGAGCTGTAGGTCTGATCCCGGCTCCTGCCAGAGAATGTTGATGTTGTGTCCTTGAAGGGTTTGGTAGCCTCGCTTCTGTCAGTGTGCCCCACTGAAGCTGTGGCTGCATTGTAGCTCATCGTCACCAGCGTGAATGTGTGTGTCATGAGCCGGGGTGAGTGTGCTCCCTCAACAAACCATCTCTGAGCTTGCTTTCAGGTGAGGGAGATGGTGAGACACCAGCTGTGTTGATTCTCCAATCAGCAGGTTGGGTTTAAAAGGAGGATGATTGTTACTTGGGTAGTTCCAGCCATACACCTCAGTCACTAGGTTTTTCGTACGACTTGTCTTAAGTAATTTACCAGTCAACTAGTTGATCGAATTTTTGCTCCCATGCTTCAGGTACTCTCTGGATTCCACAAAATACCACAATAACCCTCTGGATTGCTCTCAGCCACGTCACACCTTTCCTCCTGACCGACCTGCTCTATCGACGCTCTTCCTCGGCTCCCGCTGGACTTTGGACTCACCCTCGGCTCATTACCTCTCCCCGTTTCCAAGAACTCTGTCTGCCATAAGTCCCAAACAAACCCCTCCTTCCCTGCTGTGCTCACCTCCGGGGACTCACCTGTCTCTGCTCTTCCCTAGATGCTGTTCTGGCCCAGTTTCCCGATCACTGGACTTCCCAGTGCACCCTTAGTTTCCATTTTTCTAAATAAACAATAATTTTTGTTTGCTTACCCCCTGTATCAAGTCGAGTCTGCATGTCCTGGGTTAGACGCCTGCCTCAAAACATGACAGTGTGTGTGAATGGGTGAATGAGTGTGTTGTGAAGTGCTTTGAGAGGCTTTAGAAGCGTAGAAGGTGCCATACAAATACAGGCCATTTACTATTAAAAAGTGATATTTTGCCTTAAGTAATAATTAATTAGATTAGAAATTAAACAGTCAAAAATGTTTCAATTTGCAATAAAATATTTTAAAACTATCAGAAAAAAACCCTGATTAGAATATGACTAGAGGGACCATCACAAAAACAGAATCCAGACAGTGAAAAACAATGTGCTGAATTTTCCACCATTACAAACAACAAGGAATATTATTTCTTTCTTCCTTTCAGAAAGTCCGTAAAAAATGACAATTTATGTCATCCATTTTGACAACTAATACTTCCCTTTGATGGAAACTGGAAATAATTTTCTGTCTTCAAGAAAATAACATTTTTCAGTTAAAGTAAATTGTTAAGATGTTGACTAAAATTGCCTTTTGCTGTCATTAAACAAACTTGTTGGGAAGTACCTGAGTGACCAGAGAGAAAGTATGTGTGTGTGTGTGTGTGTGTGTGTGTGAGAGAGAGAGAGAGAGAGAGAGAGAGAGAGAGAGAGAGAGAGAGAGAGAGAGAGAGAGAGAGAGAGAGAGAGAGAGAGAGAGAGAGAGAGAGAGAGAGAGAGAGAATGCAATACCTTTGGCACACAATGGATCCCTTAGGAGAGCTCAAACGCTCAGCAAGGGTAGCCATTGATGTCTGCCAGGTAATTTTGTTTACCTAAAAACTTTGCAAGCATGCAGAGCTGCTGTGATTATTATGGTGGTTATGATGGTTGTCATTCGCAGGGTCATTGTGTTCAGTCTGTTGTCAGTTTTAGTTACTGCCGTCTACAGCTTCAGCTCATGCTCATGAAGCTTTTGCAGCCCCCCGACAGCCCTATTACCAATAAAAGTAAATCCATACTTATCAGGTTTTCTTTGTGTCTTTGCGCTCTTAACAGATTATGACAGAAAAGGGAAGGATTTATTTCAGTTATGTCTCGTGGTTCATCAAGGATTTCACATGCTGACTGAATCGCTTCCCTCTCTGGCTGTAAGGGATACACAGATCTGTCAGGTTGATGATGAGCCTTAGGAGTGCCAGCTGTGTAGGTGAGCTTACTGACCTCTGTACAGGCACCAGATCTGATGCTTCTAATTGGCCTCCATTGCATCTTTTTTCCTATTTGTTTGCCAATCTCTTGACAGCAAAAAGTAACATTATTCATAAGTCTTCTGAGGTAATAAAGAACATGTAATTTAGTGGCAGAAATTCTAGATATGTCAAGGCATACCTCAATACATTGAAAATGCTGAAAGAAATGCAGGTTATTAATGTACACACTTGTATTGAGAGTAAAAAACAGAATTTTAGACATTTCTGCAGATTTAATAAAAAAGAAAAACTAAAATATCAATGGTCCTAAGTATTCAGACCCTTTCATCAGTGTTTAGTAGAAGCGCCCTTTTGAGCTAATACAGTCATGAGTCTTCTTGGTAAATATGCAACAAGTTCCTTACACCAGGATTTGGGAATCCTCTGCAATTCCTCCTTGCAGATCCTCTCCAGTTGTGTCAGTTCTGTGTGGACATCAGGCAAAAATGAATTTAATTGATTTTAGCAAATGGCTGCAATATAACAGAGTAAAAAATTGATGGGGTCTGAATACTTTCCGGTTGGCCCCCCTACAGCTCATTGAACTAATACTCAATTTCTTCTGAAAAGTGGTTAAATCAGAAAAAGTTGTCTATTGTACCCCTGCAAACCTTTAGTACGTGATTAGAGTCCAATGCAGTGAGGACTGCCCAGACCTATACATTGAGGAAGCTAAACAACAACTGCACAAGTGGATGGCACAACACAGGAGAGCCACTTCTTTGGACTACTCAGTTGTCAGTCTTGCTGAACTACTGCACTTCCCAGGGACCTCCATTCATTACACACTCACATATTTAGCAACATAAAATCACTGGTGTGACAAGTTTGCTGCTCAATATTATCAGAGAAGGAGAAACACCCAACTGCTATCACTTCAACTTTAGGACAAACTACCAGAGTCTCAAAACGAAACAACATTTGGACCTATAAAATGGCAAGTGGTGTTTAGAGCTATCTTGTTTCTTCTCCAGATACCCAATGTGATGGGTGATTTGCTACCACCTATAACTGCATTGCCACTATAAGAATTCTGGGAAATAAGTTGTCTTATTAGCCATTGTGTCTCCATACAAAATTGACCCATTAAGTAATTAGCTAAGATGTCGGCACATAGTGACCATTTCTGCAGTGAGTGACGTCACTGAAGGTGTCCACTAGGGTTGGGAATTGAAAACCGGTTCTTGTTGAGAACCAGTCTCCTTTGGTTCAAATCCTAGGAATCATTCGTCACTTTTGCAAACCTTATCAATTCCGGTATGCGCGAATGACGTCACTGACCACGTTGCGTAGCTTACGGAAGTAGAAACATAGCGTCTAAGCAGCACACACATTTGAAAGTTTGTTTAGATTGTTCAAGAAAGCATGACAACACAGCAACTTCCAATAATTGCAAAGTAGATACCGTAAATCCTCTAATATTAGCCTGTATTTAATTAACTGCCGGGTATCACATTTTGGCCAGTGTCGGAGTCGGCGGAGGTGAATAATGGCCGTTTTTTTATTGTGGCCAGGTGGAATGTGGTAACAAGCAAGTACGGGGGGCGGTTGTGTCATCCGTCTTACTTTTGATTTGCCAGTGATAGACCGCAAGGGTAACTTTAACCGTGCGGAGACGAAGAGGAGGCGAAAATTTGATATCAAGTTCAAAGAGAACGTGCTGATTATGCTGCAGAACACTCTGGGGAGCAGTAGCAGGGGTTGTATGAACTAGTCACTAGTCGACTTCACCGCTCTATAGTGACTTATTATGCCTGTCATCGACTAGTCACTGTCACGTGATAATGACCGGCAAGCCTGCTGTCATCAGGTGACAAGCTCCTGCGCGTTGGGAGGCAATGCGCTGTGCCAGAGCGTCGGTACTGACACCCGCCGTAAAACGGACATTTAACCAAATTGTGACATTTACCCTCTTGCAATTTAACCTTCCCCTCACCCCCATCCTAACCTTAACCAGCTTGCGCATGCAAAGCTCTGATTGTTGACGCGCTCCAGGCATCTGCGTCCTGTAACATTATCAAATCAGGTGTCGCCACCTCAGAAACTAATTTAACACGCTATCGTTCATGTCGGCTCATTTCCTTTTATGTTTTCTGTCTTTTATTCTTTTATTTGTGCCTGATGCATTTCGCTGCTGTGGATCGGGGCGCATCACCTGTTTTGTCCTTGGTGACGCACCTAACTGATGTGGCCGACGAGCAGTGCGCTGTTTTTGCCGTCGGTAGATCTTTTAGAACTGCAATTCAAAGGTAACTCATGAGGTGAATATATATATGAACCCAGGTAGCAGTTTCTCTTTAGGATTGAGAGGAGATGCAGGAAGATAATAAACAGACAGGACAGAAAAATAGTCAAATAAAAACAAGTTAGTTTATGTACCTGGTGGTTGCAACAAACAGAAATCATTCATCTTTCGTCTGCCGTAGGTCAGAATCTGGGTTGTTTAATTAAGTTGTCCAATCCGGTTTACTAAGTTTTGTAAACAACTAGGAGATATAAAACAAGGCAACACCATTTTATACTCAGTTCCATTTTAACCTCAGCTCTGTTCGATCTGAGCTCCAAAGGAGTTACATCATACTCTCAACATTGTTTTCAACCAGCTCTCAATCCATCACCGCCAAAAGAGAAGTACAGCCTGGCCAGCTGCACTTTCCTACTTTAAACTGAGAACTGTCAAGCTGGAGATTTCCGTCGTTTGAACGACAAGACGACGTTCCTTCAAAATAAGAGTGAACTTGCTGACGCCTGCCGACTGCTACCGGAGTCGACCCACAGACGGGCTTTGTAGTGCTGCGACCGCTGTTCCACCAGTTCCAGTACATCCGAGGGTCCGAGGACCTGGCATTTCCTGATCTACACGGGAGGCTCCCCAGGGTACGTGGTTACGGCAAAATGGCGGCTCATGTCATCAGCTTCTGAAGCCTTGTGGTAGCCTAGTCATAACAACCAGATTCGCTACGTCAGCCTAGAGATTCTGAACAAAACACACACCCACACACCAACACTCTAATATTCAAATCCATATGCATTCATCATTGAGATAGTCCTGGTAGATTGTAAGAATTTATAATTATAGAAATTAAAGATTCTTAAACAATCTCAACTCTCTCTTTTCTTGTCTCTCAGTCATTACAAAGTGTTTAAGTAAACTCCCTGATGATAAAAACAACCACTTCTGATTATAATATTTAGATCTAATTGCAGTGTATAAATATACAAACTACAGATCACTACACAGCAATCCTCATACTAAGCAAGCATAAAGCGACAGTGGAGAGGAAAACTCCTTTTTAACAGGAAGAAACGTCCAGAGGATCCTGGCTCAGTAGAAGCAGCCATCCACCACGACTCACTGGGGATGGAGAAGACAGAGCAGACACACACACACACACACACACACACACACACACACACACACACACACACACACCCACCCACCAAGCAATGTGTCCTTGGTTACACCGTGATTGCTTAGTAAATATTCTATTTGGCGAGAGATAAACTTTATTGTATGTATCCTAGTGAATCTATTGTTAAACGGATAAACTAGCAGTAGCACATCCAACGTCAAGGAAACAAAAAGTTATTATCAGGAGAGGGAGAATGTTTAAGTGGTTAGCAGGAGTGTGCTAGACGATGGCCCCCTCCATGAGGCCACCACAGCTCAGCAGAACATCACCGTAGCTTCCTCTGGGGAGAAAAACACTTAGAGAAAAAATAAAGTTAATAGCTGAAGTAGCAGGAAATAATACAGTTAAAGAGCAGATTGTCGAAGAAAGTAGTCGAGTGTGGTTTTGAAAAATGAATAAAAATAAGTTTATAAGGAGAAAAGAAAAAAATGTAAGAAAAGGGAGAGAGAAAATTAATAAAAAAAAAACAGGGAAATCAATGGATCCTGGGAAAGGTAGAATAAGAACAGAATAAGGAGAGGGTGGTGACGAAGGTCATGCAAAAGCCAGCTTGAACAGGTAAGTTTTTAGCTGCTTTTAAAAGGAGACCACTGAGTCCACAGATCTCAGGCTCGGGGGAGATAGTTCCAGAGTCAGGGGGCCACAGCAGCAAATAGTGATGGATGTGACATTCATGAACGAATCAAATCTTTTGGACGGGTTTTCAAAGTAAATGATGAGAGCTGAGTCCCTGCAGAGAGCCGTTCATCTTAACAAACCTCTCCGGTAGTCGGTCAAACTCACCCGCTCAATCCCCACCCACTGCTGTGACGGACGAGTTTATATACATATCTATGGGAGGAACGCTTTTCCTCCAGTGGTTCTACAGTCGTCCCCAGAACATAACCAGCCTTTTTATTAGGCTGTTGAACCTTTTCAGGTCCCTGCTTCTGATGCTGCTACCCCAACAGACGATGGCTGAAGAGATTACACTCTCAACAACAGACTTGTAGAAGATGTGCAGCATCTTGCTATTGTGATTAAAAAATGTAAAGAAAGAGAGAGAGAGTGAATAGGAAAGAGGGAGTGGATCCTGAGGAAGAGGAGAGAGAGAGAGGAAAAAAAAAAACCCGACCGGAGCGGAGGCAGTGACTGACGCAGCACGAGCCGTTTTCAGCTCTGTCTTGTCAAATGCACCACGTACGTTACGAGAAAAGTAACTTTAAATAACTTTAAAGTTACTTTAAAAAGAGGCGAACTGAAGAAAATGAAGGGAGTTCTGAAGAAACGTGAACAGTGAAGCAAGCACAGAGAGATACGTTACTGTCTGTGTGTGCGTGCGTGCGTGGATGGACCAGACGTGGACTGAGCTGTGAGCTCCCGGCTGCAGAGTTTTGTGTGTAGGGAGAGGCGGGCGCTCTATTTGACTGGCCAATCACAGAGCGTGAAGACAGTCAGTTACCCAAATGAGGATTTTCCTTCAGCACGATTACAGATATTTACGAGTTTTACTCGTTTCATGCTCATACTCGTCAAAAATGCTTTATCCGTACCGGATACTCGTCTGAAACGAGTATCCGGCTCATCCCTAGTTGTTTCCACACCATGCTACAAAGCGCTCCACCAGCTCTCTATTCTCAGCTTCCTGTCCATCTCTGATACACCCGACAACTGCAGAGTCATCTGAGTATTTCTGTAGATGACAGGTCTCTGATTTTTACTGCAAGTCTGAGGTGTACAGGGTGAAAAGGAATGGTGAGAGTACAGTCCCCTGTGGTGCTCCAGTGTTACTGATCGCCTGGTTTGATGTTCAGCCTCACAAACTGGTCTGTTTGTCAGGTAGTCTTTAATCCAGGCGATAGTTGAGGCCCCCCACTTGTGTCTTCTGGAGTTTCTGACAAAGTACATCAGGCTGGATTGTGTTAAATGCACTGGAGAAATCAAAGAACATGACCCTGACAGTGCTGCCTGCTTTGTCCAGATGACAATGGGCTGGTTGAAGCAGCTGGATGATGGCATCTTCAACTCCAACTCCATGGTGATAAGCAAACTGCAGCGGGTCCTGATATGTCCTAGTTTGCTTATTGAGGTGGACCAACAGGAGTCTCTCCAGGACCTTCATGATGTGGGATGTCAGGGCAACCGGTCTGTAGTCGTCACTGACTGATGGGCGAGTTTTCTTTGGAACTGGAACAAGGCAGGATGTCTTCCACAGGACTGGAACCTTCTCCTGGGCCAGGCTGAGGTTGAAGAGGTGCTGCAGAATCCCACAGAGCTGCTCTGCACAGGCCTTCAGTACTCTGGGGCTGACACCATCTGGACCTGCAGCCTTGTTCCTGTTCAGTCTCTCCAGCTGCCTCTTCACCCGACTTCTAGAGACAGATGGGTGGGAGTAGAGCCCTGCACGGGCCTAAAATCTGAGCCCGTGTCCGGCCCGGCCCAAAGGGGTGGAGCCCCAGCCCGACCCGGCCCGAAAAGGTTTTCAGGATTCTCTGGCCCGACCCCGACTTTTTTTAACCAACTAAATGAAAACAAAGTGCGTCAATCCTGACCAATGTGTTAAAAGATGTGCAGGATCCGATCAATTTGTTTTTCCCTCGTTTACAGTCACAGAAATAACGGCACAGGCTCTGGTGGTAATCAAGTTAAATTTGATCTCTTTGCAACAATTTTCACAAGAAAACAGAACAGTTAAAAGCAGGGCTTGTGTTGTGTTGACCGGATAGTTCCCGTATTTGACCGTTTATTTTGACGGAGAAAGAATAGAAAGAATTACCCCGACGCATGCAGACGAACTGACATTTTATTTGTTATGCACATCGCAGATGTAGCTAAAAGATTCCCATCTGAACATCTAAGCTTGACACTGCTCAGCACAGCTCGCTGCCAGCGCATACCTGAGGGCCTAGGGCTTCAGTGCAGGCCTCTAGGTGGGAGGGGCAGGTAAATGGGGAAGCTGTCATGCTGGGCTGAAGTTTTCTAACCCACATGAAAGAATCACACGAGGAGAGAGGCGAGTAAAATATAATGTTTTTATTATAAAGTAAATTAATGAAAACGAAAAGCGCTGATCCAAACTGGGCCAGGGGGGTGATCTGATTCTAAAACAGAAGATGGCAAAAATGAAAACTGAGAACCAAGGAAACACTGGAGTAGTGGTGGTGGAGTCTTACTGTACGAAGTGTGGGTCTGAGCTGGAGAGGGAGGCAAGTCAGGTCTGAGCTGGAGATGGTCTGGTGGAGAGGAGTAGAAGGCAAAGGAGTAATCCAGGACAGGTGAGAGGTGGAGAGCGAGAGACCAGAGGAGTTGAGCGGCGTTGGGAAATATATCCACTCCAGACAGCAGGAAGCTGAGGGTAAGAATCCAGGGCTGATACTGGAGCAGACAAGGAGAGCAAAAACTGAGCACACGGGAGAAAACCACGAGACTAGTTTCAAAAGGAACGAGGAGCGCTAGAGTACCCAACAATAGAGTATCAACCGGCACTGAAGTGTGGCAACACCGCTCCTTATATCCTCTGGCCTGGCTGGATGATAATCAGCTGCAGCTGTGGCTCTCCAACCTGCTCACCTGCAAACACTTAGGAGCACAGCCACAGAGAAAAGGCAGAACCATGACAGCAGCAGCATCTCTTGACTTGGTTGAAGACTGATTTATAGAACCAGAAGAGTCCATGACTGCGTTAGAGGACAAAAGAGCTGGCGTGTGACAGGAAAATGTTGGATCAGAGGAGGATGGGATGTCAATTGGCTGGGGACAGGCGAGGAGGATGCTGGGTCTGTTCCTGAACTGAACCTATTGAAGAACTTGTTCAGTTCATTGGCTGTGTCCAGGCTGCCATCTGTGCAATCCTTCCTCTGCTTGAAGCCTGTGATCTTCTTCATCCCTGACCAGACATCTCTGATATTGTTCCTCTGTAGTTTGTTCTCCAGCTTCTTCCTGTATGCCTCCTTGCTGTCTCTGATCTTGATCTTCAGTTGCTTCTGTATACTCCTCAATAATAAGTATATAATATAAATACACTCCTCAATAAAAACAAGTGTAGGCCTGCATACTGGTGTCTAATGCTGTTTTATTAATAATCAACTCTCTAGTTTATAGCAGACCAAATTCTTTTACACCCAGAACTCAGTTTCTTCCAGATACAAAGGTGCTGATGTACATCTACTTTACACAACACACATTCCATCACATATGACTATAGCTTGTCGTGTGTTATAATTAGTCTAGAAAATAAAGTTTATTTTAAATTATATACTTGACTCTGTCTGAATTAATACGAAATGTGTTTATGGTCCTTGAATAAGCAACACATCTTAAATTCTTCTGGTTAAACATTCAAAGATCAATCAGGTTGATATTCTATATTTATATAGAATAATCACATCTTAGTGGTCATAATTTAACCCCCAATCTCTCTACACTTGCCTTGTTGGTTGCTGGTGTCTACCACAAGATATTCCCCTACTGATGGCCTCTGTGATGACTCTCAGCACTTGGTCATGGCACCAGTGGTTGCCCTCTTCCCTTAGAGCTCACTGACAGCTCCTCAGTATGTGCTTTAAAGACCCTTGTCTCTGGCACAGTGAGCAATGTGGGGTGTCCATCAGCTCCCAACTGAATGGGTTGGCTGGGCTAGGGAGGACATCATAGACACACTGGGCCAGGAACTTGATCTGATGTGGCTCAGACTTCCACAACTCTCTCCACGTGGTCCTCTGTTCTGCTGCCTGCTCCCATCGTGACCATGCCCCCTGCTGCCGCATTCCCACTGTCCTGCTGCTGCGGGCTTCCTCCAGCCCTGCGCGAACCTCATCCTGGATCAGCTGCTGCCTTTCCATTCTCCTGGTCTATTTAAAACTAGGTTTTGGATTGCTCCCAAGTCCTGCTCATCCTATTGCTACTACCCCACTAGATCTCTCTGTAGCAGCCTTAGTTCAGATTGATCCACTGCTTCTTGATTCTTCCACTTCCTACCAGTTCTGACCTCTATACCTGCAGAGGAGACTTTGGTGTCACTGAAGTCTCTGTACAGCAGTGTGTGGTTAATTTTCACGCTGAGCTGGTCCTGTATCTTGGAGTGGTATGAATCAGTGATGATAAAGTTTAACTTAAAAAAAGACAACCGGTTAATAACAGTCTAGTCCAGGTTAAAAACAAGCATCGGTGCACCTGTGGCGGAGGAGAACCATACAGCTCAAAAGTGGTTCTGTCTTTCTGGCATCCTTCCACTGCTTATAACTCTACAACAGCATCCCTAAAAACACTTAATTTGGTAAAGGCACATCCCTAAGCCTGCTTATGATACCAAAATGCTATTTCAGGAGAATGGAGTCTCCACAGAGTCGCCTTGTAATTTATGACTTCTTGAAATCAGTTCCAGCTGTCTCTCCACAGCCTCTAAGGTGGGATTTCTTTTTTTGGGGCTCCAGATGAACAAGAATGGCACAGTCTTTTTAAGCTGCAGTTATTACAACATTGTATGATATTGTATACTTATCAGAGGTGGAAAGAGTACTAAAATTTCCTACTTAAATACGAGTACCAATACTTTAATAATTTTTACTCAATTACAAGTAAAAGTACTTGCCTAAATTTTTACTCAAGTAAAAGTAAAAAGTATCGTAAACAAAATGTACTCAAAGTAAAAGTTACATAGTTACATTTTTGTCAGCATATGGATGGCTACATCTAAGTAGTGCTAAATCACAATGCCAGTTCACAATTTGCTCGTGTGTGTGTGTGCGCGCACACACACACACACACACACACACACTCAAACACGCACAGCTTGAAGGAGGGATTTCTATCCAATCAGTGAGAACAGGACGTGCACATTGATTGGATGAGGTTTTTGTAGGATGGTAAGTTTCAATTGTGATGAAAATTATTCTTTATTTTGAGAAAAAATAATTATTTTAGATGCCATCAGTTTGTGAGGTATCTCAATGTTTTCATGACAAAACCCTAACATGAGACTGTACTCTAACCTGTCACATTCTAACCCAGGGGTGTCAAACTCAAACTCACAAGGGGCCGAAATGAAACTCTGGGACGGAGTCGAGGGCCAAACTTAATATTTTTTGAAAAAGTGACGGCAAATTTGCACATTTTCTTTATCAACATGTATGCAATTTTGAACCTTTAAATGTGGAAACAAACTTATTTCTGCATTAACACTGAATGTGGAATAACCAAATTACACACGAGCAAATCAGTTTTAAATAAAACACATCAGTGGTATTCATTACTTGTGGTATAATCAGCATTTTTAAAATCTATTCGGGATTTATGTTTTCTTGTTTATTCATTTTTCTTATTTTTTATTCTCCTTTTTTTCTCCTGTAATACGTGTCATCGCTGCTGTGACATCGAGCTTTCCCCACTGAGGAACAATAAAGGGATTTTCTATTCTATTCATCTATCTGCAGCCTTTCTACTTCCTGTTTACTGTAGGTTAAATATTTTCTCACGGGCCAACAACAAAATAAAAATATCATTTTATCTTAAATGAAAATGCAACATCTCACCTGTTAACGTTCATGTTTTGGAGCAGAAAAAGAGCATAAAACCAACATATTTAAAGCTCAGTTTGCTCCACTGGTTTACTGTGATGCTCACCTGTTCCAGCCAGATACCTGCATCATGGGGTTGATCTGAGCTGAGGAGGAGACTCCTGTTGTTTTGTTAATCTTCATCATAATAATGACAACATTAGATGACAACAGGTGCTCACATAGGTTTGTGCTGATGAACATGTCTGAGCAGCTTGACCACGTTGTTGTGTGTCGGGGAGGAAACACAACAACAGAGTCGTGCTGGTTTGAGCGTGTCGCTGCTCGCTGGAGTTATATCAGCTCTGTCTGGAAGTTAGTTGGAAAACTTTCTCTTTCAGTCGTGAACACATTACTGAGCGGCTAGAATCTCCGTTTCTGGGCTTCAACGTCAGAAAACAGCTGAGTTACTCGGCGCTGAGTGAGAGGAGTGTAGTTTGTCCGAGACAGCGGAGCTGCAGAGACCGGCAGCAGGCGCTGAAAAAACACAAAGGAGGGGGCTTCGTCGGCTCCGCGCTGATGCCGCAAAGCATCATGTGAGTTGAAGTCTTTGCGGTAAAATCGGCCAGCGGGCCAGTTTTAATATATTTTTGACATTTATCTCGCGGGCCACATAAAAATGCTCCGCGGGCCGCATCTGGCCTGCGGGCCTTGACTCTGACATATGTGTTCTAACCTGTCACATAACAAGCCTAATGCAGTCAAACATTTCAGATGGACCGTAAGACAGCTGCTAACGTTGGCCCTGCCCTACTTTACCTCTACATTACAGTTCCTTTATCCATGTCCATCCTAGAGCTCCTCTCTGACCTTCATGCTTATTTAGAGCAGCTGATTTTTAAAGTTAGCAGAGTTCATCCTTGGTAGTGGTTTCATTCACTCATTTAACCCTTCACCACTGAAATCAGTTTGTTCATTCCAATCCTCCTAAATAATCCTCCAATCATCCAACTGGAATCCTTAAGGGTCCCGTAACGTCCATCCTGTCAGAACAGGCCTTGGGAGCCCAGGTGTTACTAGAACTAATGGTGTCTCCTCACCAGTGTGAGCCTCCAAACTGTGAAGGTTGGTCTCCAAACATGAACTTTAAATTCATGCATTTATCTCCTCTTGTAAAACTTTAACATGTTTTAAAAGGCTTGTATCATGATATGTTACACCTCCCAGACCAAAGACAGGTCCAATATAAGATAAAATATTATCATAAACACTATAGAGACGTCATTATTTATGAAATAGAGGTTATTTTCCTGAGCCATTACTGCAGCCAAGATATAGGATTTGATGAAATCACGCTGTCTCATGCAGTTCTATATGCGTAACACACACACACACACACACACACACACACACACACACACACACACACACACACACACACACACACACACACACACACACACACACACACACACACACACACTGCAGCATGTTAGAATATTTTGAATGACTAATTTAACTACACTGAACTGCTTTAGTAATACTTAAATATCTTATTCTGGAGTAAAATAAAGAAACAAGCTAAATCATCACATATGTGTGGCATCAAGAAGCATCTTCTGAGTTCAAACACAGGGATGGAGCACAATGTTTACACCTGAACAGTATCAGGATGTTTTAACTCACAGAGGCCTGCAGGTCTTCTGTTTTATGAGCAAAGCGCTGAGAATCCGCTTATTATGAGCGCTAAACGTTATTTTGCCGCTTCCGTGCGGAGCGGTAGAGAAACACAATTCAAACACGGAACCGAGTCCGGCTACTGAACCGAGCAGAATTCTGATGACGTCACACCGGTGCGCGAAGGTGTGGGATCCAACCCACAGGAGAGGTGGGAGAGAGGAGGTAAACAGCGAGTTGAGGAACTGAACCGATGTCTTTGAGCTAAAGTGTACACCCCCACACCTCCACGGTTTAGATGCAGCGCTCATGCAGGTGTCTCTTTCCGTTCCAACGCTGCTACACGCAATATTTTTAATTTATTAAGCCTATAACTTATTTTTACTCAGTAACGGATATGATTTAAAATGTAGCGAATTACAATTCTTTTTTAAAAACTTACTCAAATAAAAGTAAAAGTACAGCTTTTAAAGACGACTTAAAAAGTATAAATATACAAAAAAGCTACTCAATTACAGTAACGTGAGTAAATGTAATTCGTTCCTTTCCACCTCTGTATTTTATATACAGATACATTGTTTAGTCAGACAAGCAGGCATCACAAGTACCGCACACTCGGGCCACCATAAATTCCTTCTATATATACATATATAATGCATGCACATTTTGGATCGCACGTTTATGAAAAGTGATTAAAATTCAATTATTTTAATTCTGTTTGCTCAAATCCTAGCAGGGGTCTGAAATCAGTGTTGGCAAAGCTGATGAAAGAAGCTTTGTGTGTGTGTGTGTGTGTTGGGGGGCACATAAGGTCCTCGGCAAAACTGGACAGATACGTTATGAATGGTGCAATCTGGGTGTTGTAACGTGAGGAAATATGGGTTTTCTGTCACAATGGTGGTGTTGGACTCAGCTGTGTCAAAGCTGGGTCGCTGAGAACTTTCACCCACAGATTAAGACCTGAACGCCAGCGAGTCTGGGAGGAAACCATAACATCTGCCACCTGCAGTCTACCAGAAGATGTGTTTACATGAGTTGTACCCAGACCAAGTCAAAACATAAAGTTTAAACTTCTTTTTCTTGATTTTAATGTTAAAATAACCATTATAATTTTGCTCATTATAAATGTGTTTAATCAAATGAATGACTAGTATGCTTTGGGGTAATTATAATGGATTAATGAATCCACACTTAAGTAGATAATGTTGAATGTGTGGTACTGACCTTCACACTCAAGCACACAAACATTCACACACACCCACACACATCTTGCCCACAGTAAACTCCAGACACATTTGATGACGCACATGTTTTGCTTTGAGAAGAGAAAGGTTTTTGGTAAGTTTTCGGTCTTTTGATTCAGTTCGTGTTGGACAACGAGAGAGAACAGACCTGAAAACCAAAGGGGGGGCAGAGCCTGTTGGCTCGTTCTTCCCCCCTTTCACGCTGTTTCTGCCAAGCCAGGCAGAATAGCTGAATCGCGACTTCTAACGAAGACTCATTACCGAGTTTTTTGATTTCTGAGTGAATTAACTTAAGAAAGCGCATCGATAAAACGCTCTACCATCCACGTGTACCGAGGGCAACTCTGGACCGGTTCCGTTCGACACCTATGTCTCCTGTCAGCCGCCGGTGTCATCTGGATGAACCACAACATCCTCCACGGCCCGGATCCGAAAGAGGGTCCACAAGAGTTCGGTGAGACAGAGCACGGTTTTAGCGTTTGATGCAGTTCTCTGATAAGACCTAAGTTTATCCAAACCATCACTTCACTCAGACACCTGTTTCTTCTTGAAGCAAAATCAGACTCACACACGCATTCATGTCACAACATTCTCAATCTTCATAAATTCACCAGAAGGTCTATTTGAGCAAGAACAGCATATAAACTGTTAAAAGATTGTCCCACAAAGTTGCCAATGTGATTGTTATTTCCTGTTTGTCAATTTTCAAAATCATTAGTTTAATTTGAAGAATTAAAACTTTTAATCCTTCAAACTTGTTTCCTCATTGAACTGAAACACAGACACTCAGATATTATCGGCAGTTTATGGATGAAAACAACCTTTGAGTCTTCTGAACAATATAAAATTTGGTTATTGATTTATTAAAATTAATATTCTGAATTAATACGTAGCATGGTTTCTCTTTCATAAAAGAGCATAAATCCATAACGCTACATTTAATGGCGAGCGTATCCAGTCTTCTATATCTGCGATATGTCTGATTTCTTACATCTAAAAGCTACAAACAACGCTTTTCTCTGTGTTTCACTTTGATGTCTTATTTTGAACTTAACCGGAAATTGTTCCGCTGAAGTCACTCTTCCGGGAGGCGTCCTGGTGGAAACTTGACCGGGAAGATCTCCGATCTCAAATTGACCGCAAATTACAGACCTGACTTTGATTTATCCCATCTTCGCCTTCGGAGCGAACGTGTGAGTTGTGCTTTTGACTCAATTCTGTCCATTTTGACGCGCCGCCGCGTCTCTAGTCTAACCTCAGGTCGGAAAGCTACGTTTCCGCTCTGACCATTGCTGGGTGAGCTACCGTGAGCAGCTTATCCTCAGTTCCTAAAATTATCACTAAATTCTCCGAACCTCAGAACCGAGACTAAATTCTCGGACACCTTTCGTCTCAGTGTGTTGACACTGTGGGCGAGCTATTGTGGAAAATATCTCCATTGCATGGGCGACTTATAGAAACAATCTGAACGGAATGCCCGTAGGCACCTACTGTTGCTTGATTGCACGGTAAACGTCGTAAGCCGGGTTATGGCCGTCACGCGTTACTGCATTCAGATTGCGTACGTTTTTTGAAGTCCGTATTACAAGCGGGGCGAGACGCCTACTTGTTAATCGGGAAAATTTAAGTCTGGTCGCTACAGACAAAGAACGCTAGACCTGGCCGGAGAGCTAAGCTAGCACCACAGTTAGACAAAAAGGGAACGCGTCCCGTTAGATTGTCATACCATTTCTGACACAGTCAGTCTGTGTCCTCACAAAACCCGCATTGGCGGTGATTCTTGTAAATCGCTACGGTGTGTAGAATCTACATTTTGCTACGTTTGTCCGTCTGATAGCATCTCGGCAGCATAGGGTTTATTATTTTTTTTATTATTTTTATTTTGCACCGGTGATCGGGTCGGCTTTCACAGCCTCCATCGCTCGGATCCACGCCTTTTTCTTCCATCTTGTGAAGTTGTGTGTATTCATTTCTCTATCAACAATTCCTTGTTTTACCCTGTGTCATAAAGTTAAGTAGGCTACGGACAGTCCTTGTTTGTGTGAGACATATTAAGGAATCTGCCCGGAGTTTTACGTCGGCTCAGAAGGTAAAAACGCGAGTTGCTCTGAACTTAATGAGGGATGGACGAGACACAACAAAATCTTTCTTGCACTGTTACACCTGGTGTAAGGTTCTCTGACGTTCTGCTTCCAGAACATGCCATGACGCAGGAGACTGCTCACCGGCCGAGCATCGCTGGTCCCTCCGCCCGCCCGAACGGGCCCGTTTTAGGCGGGTGCCGCCGGTCGGGAGCAGTGGGGACTAGTGGCTGCGGTTCGGTGCCAGCTGCACTGGGTCGGAGGTGGTTCTGGTCTGCAATTCATGACGTGAATTCATGCAACATGCTGTTTACAGTCATAACGCTTTTTCTTTACTTTTATTTCTTCCAGGGGGTCAAAAACCCACCGTCAATATCAAGGTTTGAAATAAACAACACTTTCTCTGCTGCTTTTAAGCTGAATAAATCTCTTGAGCCTATGGTTAACCTCTCTGACAAACAGGTTGTGCTTAACCCTTTGTTTCCTAATGCTTCTCCTCTGTCATCCATGTTAGAGGCTGAACATCTCTCCAGCATGGGTGTGAAATCTTCAGGCTGTGACCCACCGCTTCAGTCAGAGGTCTGTTTTACTCGTCAGTCCGCCTCATGCACAAACCAGCTTCTTTATCGGGGCGTGATGGAAACGTCAGCCGCCGTGAAACACTTGTGGTCTCCGGACGGAGCTACCATGCCATTTACGGGGTTTGTGCCCGGACATCTTGACCTTTATGTGAATGACCTTGTCACTTTTCAGTTTGTGACCTCTGCTAATACGGTGGCCAATTCTTTTCTCCTTTCACAGGGGTGTGACTTAGTCTCGGGCCTCTGTGCTCTCTTTCCTGTGATTTCTCTTACAGGTGACCACGACGACACAGAAAACCCTGCGGTTTCCAGCAGTCCTGTGGTCAGTGGCGATATTAAAGGTGGCTCGGTGGTTGCTGCGCACACCTCTCTCACGGGCTCGGGAAGGCCACCCGGCCCGGGAGGTGTAGGTGCGTGCAGTGATGCTATGCTCGGGGCCCCTCCTGACAAAGGGGGGGTGCTGAGTGGCTCTGAGTTTTCCGTTGCGGACTTCAACCGGTTCGGGGGAACGCCTCCTCCGAGCGGGCGGGTCATTGCAGAAATCGACACTGACCTTCCACCAATTCAGCTGACAACATTGACCTCCGACCCGGAGTTAGGTGCTGCACCTTCTACGGGGCGGAGTTCTAGTCAGTCTGTAAATACTCTGGTTAAACCGGGTTTTTCTGATTCAGTGTGGGAACCTCCATCATTCTTGGGAATAAAGTATTCTTGGCTTCAGTTTTCAGGACAGACCATGTTCCTAAAGCTAGTGTCATGTCTGTATCTGATTCTAAACATAGCTAGGTTTGCTTTGACACCCGTGACACAACCATCCTTGGATCACTCCTTTTCAGAACCTCCAAGTCCAAAACCTCCAGGTCTTTGGACATCTGAACACCTACTCTTTCAGCACGATCCAGGTGACACCGTGCATCTTCTTGGTAATAGGGCTTTTAAGAGCTTAAGAACTGTTTGTTATGCTTCTCCAGTCTCACAGACATGGCATAGGTTTGAGCAACAAAAGGGGGGTGGAGAGCCTCCTCCTGCTTTGCGAGCATCATTTTCGCATTTCCAGTTCACTACTATTTCTGATCACAACAAAGTCGCCTCCGTAAAGCTGCAACACAACTTTGAGCAGGTAAAATCAGGTTCTGATCCAACAGTTAAACCATCAGCTTCGCTCCAGTTCCAAACGGAACCCTCAGGTAAATTCAAACAAGTTTCCCTGTGGGTTCGTAACACAAGATACAAACAGTTTGATAACCAAATCGCTTATGAGCCTGCTCCCACAGATACGTCCAAACTCGTGTCTCTGTGGGTCCGCAATACCAGATTCAAAAGTCTATTCTGACCGACTATTCTGACCGGATTCTTTTCCACTGACTGGTGGACCGTTACAAATTCTCTCGTTTGTGGGATGAATTTTTAACAAATGTGATATCCTTTGGGTTTTTTTTCAGGTTACCTGCCTCCAGCCAGGGTCCTGTTACTAACTCACATCTTTAGGGATTACTAACCTACTGATTTACATTTTTAGAACTGATTTACATCTCTATCTTTTTATTAGTGCTTTGTGTAGCATGATTATATTTGATTACAAAGTTAATTTTATTTTGTTACTATTTCCCTTAAAGGGCCACAAGCCAATTTGCCCTTCATTTTCATGATTATTTCCTTTATATATATGCCTTTAATTAATGCAGCCTGCTGAGTTTCACATATCAGTTAGGATTTACTTTCTTTTATTTGTGTTTTCCCTGCATCACGTTTTTACATGACACGTAGAACAGGGTGCAGTACATTTCTTCTTTAGATAATTCACAAAAGGCACCCACATTTTCCCAGAGGCACCCATGGATAGGTTTTGATTGATTTCTTTGTTTTGCATCAAATGCTATCTATCGTGTGGGCTGTCTCACTTTGTCTCCTTCTCCGAGCTCGTATGGACTACATCCCATCAGAGGGGTCGTCTTCACCATCCTTCAACTGGTTTCCTGTCGCATGGGGCTTCGGTCGTGGTTCGAGATGGGTCGAGGTCTGCGCTGGACTTCGCCTGGACTACGCCTGGGGAATACATCACCTGCCAGCTCCGTGTGGCACACGAGCTGCTTATCCTTTGCATACCTTTGCATTATTGCTGATGAAAATTAACTGCTATTGAAATAGCTCTGCTTTCAAGATTCCTAAGTGGATTACTTTACAATGATTGCAACAGTTTTGGCCTTAATCATCTGATCAGGATAGACTCCCTTCTACACGAGACCTGTGGTGACGCTTCATCGTTCCTGCCTTCATCTGGGATGTCTACCTTTACGAGTACATCACGTTATTGTGGTTGTGACGTCAGGTGGCCTCTGCTTGACCTCCATGTCGTCACAAAAGGGGGGAATGTAACGTGAGGAAATATGGGTTTTCTGTCACAATGGTGGTGTTGGACTCAGCTGTGTCAAAGCTGGGTCGCTGAGAACTTTCACCCACAGATTAAGACCTGAACGCCAGCGAGTCTGGGAGGAAACCATAACATCTGCCACCTGCAGTCTACCAGAAGATGTGTTTACATGAGTTGTACCCAGACCAAGTCAAAACATAAAGTTTAAACTTCTTTTTCTTGAGTTTAATGTTAAAATAACCATTATCATTTTGCTCATTATAAATGTGTTTAATCAAATGAATGACTAGTATGCTTTGGGGTAATTATAATGGATTAATGAATCCACACTTAAGTAGATAATGTTGAATGTGTGGTACTGACCTTCACACTCAAGCACACAAACATTCACACACACCCACACACATCTTGCCCACAGTAAACTCCAGACACATTTGATGACGCACATGTTTTGCTTTGAGAAGAGAAAGGTTTTTGGTAAGTTTTCGGTCTTTTGATTCAGTTCGTGTTGGACAACGAGAGAGAACAGACCTGAAAACCAAAGGGGGGGCAGAGCCTGTTGGCTCGTTCTTCCCCCCTTTCACGCTGTTTCTGCCAAGCCAGGCAGAATAGCTGAATCGCGACTTCTAACGAAGACTCATTACCGAGTTTTTTGATTTCTGAGTGAATTAACTTAAGAAAGCGCATCGATAAAACGCTCTACCATCCACGTGTACCGAGGGCAACTCTGGACCGGTTCCGTTCGACACCTATGTCTCCTGTCAGCCGCCGGTGTCATCTGGATGAACCACAACATCCTCCACGGCCCGGATCCGAAAGAGGGTCCACAAGAGTTTGGTGAGACAGAGCACGGTTTTAGCGTTTGATGCAGTTCTCTGATAAGACCTAAGTTTATCCAAACCATCACTTCACTCAGACACCTGTTTCTTCTTGAAGCAAAATCAGACTCACACACGCATTCATGTCACAACATTCTCAATCTTCATAAATTCACCAGAAGGTCTATTTGAGCAAGAACAGCATATAAACTGTTAAAAGATTGTCCCACAAAGTTGCCAATGTGATTGTTATTTCCTGTTTGTCAATTTTCAAAATCATTAGTTTAATTTGAAGAATTAAAACTTTTAATCCTTCAAACTTGTTTCCTCATTGAACTGAAACACAGACACTCAGATATTATCGGCAGTTTATGGATGAAAACAACCTTTGAGTCTTCTGAACAATATAAAATTTGGTTATTGATTTATTAAAATTAATATTCCGAATTAATACGTAGCATGGTTTCTCTTTCATAAAAGAGCATAAATCCATAACGCTACAGTGTCATGTTAGAGGCAGGTGGAAATTCTCCTGGATCTCAAGGCTGCTGCAAACACAAGGGGTGAATAACCCGACATGCTCAGATTTAACACTCAGAAGAGAATGAACAGCTTTTTATAAGGACGAAGAAAAACATGTACCAGAATTGCAAATGGAGCCATATGTAGCAAAAACCTTGATTCATCTGTGGCTTTCAGAACCTGCCACTACACATAAATAAATGTGTTTGGTTCCCCCAAGCAGCTCTTAAGCATGTCATTATTTCTTCAGCCGTTCACAGATGGCTGCCCTCAGCTTCCCTGGGAAAATTGCAATTATCAAGAGGTGTCTAGCTTTATATTCACACTCTTTAGATGAATTAACACAAGGCAATACGTCTGGAGTGTCAAACACCAACAGCAGCAAAATGCAGGCTCTTCTTTTACCTGAAAAGTGTGTATAATGTCAGATTATCTTGCTCAATACAAATTTGTGCAAATGTGATATATAATATTTTATACATACTGATACAACTCTTGGGTAGATGACGGAGGCTTAATTATCTTGCTATGAGTTGCTACCACCATAATGAGTCAAGTAATAGTCGACGGAAATTGTTCAGATATTCTGCTGCCACAGCCTGTTAGGGAGGGAAAAGGCTTTACTCTGTTGGCCATTTACTCCAAAGATATGGGCTTTTACTGAATGTTTACTCCTCAGGGGAATTGGCTCCATCCTGTTACAGTTCAGGTCACCTGCTCCCTCTGCTTAGTCTCTGCTGCTGGTCTCCAACCACTTTAAATCAACCTCCTTTCCCAAACAGTGCATCCAAAACCTGAAAAAACATCACTGAATTACCCATTTAGTCAACAATTGGGCCTGATTTAGCCAGCCCTACAAAGGGGTGCAGGTACACCTGGGGGGGGGGGGGGGGGGGGGGGGTCAGGTCTGGGAAATAATTTTTCAGGGTGTCACAGACCCCCAAGTCCCTAAAATGCATAGAAAACTATGCTATCATCATTACAGTTCTTCTATCCATATATCTATCTTTTCCTTTGATCCATTCCTTACACTACCCTCTGCATTTACCCGGGCTTCTATCTATCTATCTATCTATCTATCTATCTATCTATCTATCTATCTATCTATCTATCTATCTATCTATCTATCTATCTATCTATCTATCTATCTTTTAATTTTTTTTATGTTTTTATCTTTTTTATGTCTTTAATCTATTTTATCTATCTTATCTGTCTATCCTTCCATTTTTTTATTTAAATTATATATTTTTTATTAATTTGTTTTAGAATTTTTGTTGTTTTTATTTCTTTATGGCTTCTATCAGTCATTACAGCATCAGCCGTATGCTTTTCTGTGCAAAAGTCCTAACAAATCCATATCTAGGCCTGTTGTTATGGCCTTCTCGTGAGCCAGAATGACTACATTTCTTTTTCTCTCGTGTAGCATAGTACGGTGGAACGGGGTAAGAACACGAGACAAAGAGGAGAAAGAGCTCTTGCATGATGCTGCTGATATTCCCATCACAAGGGAGGTCACAGACATGCGATGGTGCTGAGGAAAGGCATTCTTATACCATGTAGATATTTGCAAACGGTGGAGAGGTCTACAAACTCTACACTGTTATCATCATCAGTCTTTCTGAATTTTTTCTCCAACATTATTTTTTTGACAAGAATCTCATTGGAAAGTTTGTCACTGTCACTTCCTGTCATTTTCTGCAGAGGACTTAACCTGTCAGGATCCAGAAAAGAGGGAGACTGAGGTTGAAGGCAGCTAACTGCTTTCATGAGATTAAGATTGCTTTTGGAGGATCTTGTCTCCATCTCTACAATGACTATGTCCAAAATGTTGAGAAGAGCCCTCTTCAGAGCCTGGCTAGGAGTGGTGGAGTCTTCTGCGTGGCCAGCAGTGGACATCACACTTCCTGTTAGCAGTGAGCTTGTTTTTCTTTGTCTTATAGCAGCTGGTGCCGGTGTGCTGGTTAATGCCTCACTTTCCTCATCTCTCATCTGCTTCAAAGCCTGCAGAGATGCACTGACTACTTCTGAAGCACAGCACAGGTCAACAGAGTGAGACTGCAGAATAGAATTTGCCAACTTCAGGGAACCCAGAACTTTCAGGAGGAATTTTCCTATTTCAAATAAATTGTGCCTCCTTAACATCATCAACAGCCCTGATGCCTCTGTACAGATATCAGCATCAGCAGCTCTGTCCTCTGTAACCTCTGACAGGAAACTCATAACAGCATCCTGATTCTCCACAAGGCACTTGGTCACATCATGGTGGCTTGTCCACCTGATCTCCAACAGTCGCTTCAGGGAGGGAATGTCATAGTTCTGTGAAACATAATGACGGTGGAAAAATGAATGAAGAGATCCTGAAAGATCAAAAAGGTTTTGCACATGGCTCTGCCTGCACTGCATGGACCACTGCCAAGTGCAGCTGGTGGTTGTAGCAGTGGATGTAGGGAATATCCGTCCCTACCTTCTTCTGCAGTAAGGCGTAAACCCCACCCCTGACCCCACTCATGACAGAAGCTCCATCATAGCACTGACTGATCATTTCAGCTGCACTATAGCCTGAGTCAGAGAGATGCTCAAGAATTTGGGTGGTAATGAATTCAGCATTTAACTGACTGAGGTCAAGCAGACCGATCAGGTGTTCCTCTGGAATTCCATTACAGACAAATCTAACCATGACTGACGGATTCTCCACATCTGTCCCTAGTTCCATCACTTTTAATGCAAAACCCAGCGTAATCTGCTTTGTCATAATTATCTTTGATTTTTTTTAATACCACTTTTGCCAGTGTTGCAATAATTTTGTTTTGTATGTTGTGAGAGGTGTATTTAGCATTTTCTGGGATGTGTTTATTTATTTCATTACATTTGGAGTCTTTGGCCAGTGTGTAGTCAACCATTTTTAAGAACAGTCCTGCAGAGAAATCATCACCACTGGAGCTTTCCACACTGCCACGAAGTGGCAGTTCATTTACTGCTAGGAACTGAACTACATCAATAGTTTTTATGTAGTATCTGTTTTTCTTGATTTGTGTGGGACTTATTAAATTACCTATTGTTTACCCTGTGGCCTCTCTCTGGGACATTTCAGAGCAGCTTCTTCATTTTTTATGTGGCATTGACTTGATGCATGCTTTGTGAATCCCTTGTCCTTTTCCAGTGCTGTTTTACAATTATTAAATCCTTGTTTTGTGAAAACTAAATCCCTATCATTGTTCCCTTCAAACTTACAACATGGGAAACAAAAGAACGCATCCACCTTTACTGAATATTCCAGCCATGTTCTCCCATGACACCAGGCAGGGCAAAATGAGCGCATGTTCTTCCCAAAATGGTGCTTGGGGAAAACAAGAGCAAGAGCGGTGGGTTGGGATGGTGCTCTACTCTTCAGGCCTGTGTCACCCACAGCGACGGCTGGGTTGGTAGCGACGGGGACATCAGGAGGGGCTGCGGTGCTCGTGCAACTGGTTGTGGCGAGTTGAGAAGCAGCAGCAGACGAGCCGGCTTCTGCCGCTAGTGCCTTAGCACTAAACCTGCGCATGTTGACTCGGTTCACTTCAAAAACGAATTAAAGAAGAGAACGAGGCAAACTGAAACCTTGAGAAAGAGTACCAAATAATTCCAGTGACCGACAGAAGAAGAAAACTTTAACCAGTGGCCGAGCTCAGATAACGACGATGCGTCTCTGTGTTCTGCTGCTGACTGTCTGGGAGCGAGTGAAGCGAGTTGCCAACTGTTTTTGACTGAAAGTAGCTGAAGTTCCCCCCAAAAGTCACTAGATGTTGCCAGATGACGTCACGTACTAATTTACATATTGATGACATCATCACGCCACATTAGCGTTCGTTTTCCCCATAGCATCTAAAAAAATTATATATACATATATATATATATTATATATGTATATATATATATATATATATATATATATATATATATATATATAATAGGACTAAAAGGGAGGAAAATAAATACTATGTTATATGTTAAAGTTATTAATTAGTATGATTAAAATGGCCCAAATTGCTTTGATATGTAGAATAAATTTCAAAACTACCAATAAAGTGGCATTATAGATATGGTGTGGTGATCCAAACAGTTGTGTTGTAGGATATAACTCAGACCTCCTGCTCTCCTCATTCTCACAGACATTTTCCTAAAAAGCTGTTTTTTTACACCTCATAGTTTCTCAACTTCTCTGTTGTGTATCCTCTCCATCGTGATAATAACGGCGCACCGAGCAAAAGGGAGCGGGTGTCTCAAAGTATAACCATCCCTGTGTCTCTGAAGGAAATTCAGATGAGGCACAGAGCTGCATGTGTAAAGGGGATGGTAGTTGAAACTCCCGATGACTGTATTTGCCAAATGCAGGAAAACCCAAAGTGTCTGACGGCTGCAGAACCAGAGATGGCAGGTTGACGCCCGCGCCGTCTCTAGTAGAAGCGTGAGCCTGCAGCAATATGAAAGCAGCAGACGTAAATCGGCGGTCTCCAGCTCTGCAGCTGTACTCTGTCTTCAGCGAATCAGACCGGCCGAAAACGGTTTATGATTGGTCAGTCCTCGTGCACATGCGCAGATTATCGTTCTCTTTCCTTACTCCCGGAAGAACGGTTCAGAGTGCAAACGGTTTCTTTGTTGCTAATCTGTAGGGAATATCTACATGAAAGTTCTACAGAAAGTAGCAATGGGTCCTGAGAAATGTCGCTAAGTTTGTCGCTAGGCGCTTTTTGGAAAAAAAAGTCGTCGAGGGGGGTCAAAAAGTCGTTAGGAACAGTGACAAAGTCGCTGAGTTGGCAACACTGAGAGACACAGAGAACAAAGTGCAGTGGCTGGCCACACCCCCCCTATGCATCTACCAATCAGCAGAGAGAGAGAGAGGAGAGCACTCTGACCCTTTTTCATCAGATCTTTTCAAGTTTGGGATTTCTACATGTCATTGCATTTGGGGGAGCAATCACCATTTTTAAGGGGGGCATTGCCCCTCCTTGCCCATGCCTACATCTGGGGTCGTTTCACAACAATGAGGAGGGCAAAAAGCGGCACCTCTTCAGACTTTAAACTAAGCTGATTCTGGATCCTTTGTTTCCTGAAATTCTGTGCAGATTTCTTTTTGTCTGTTTTCAAAAGCTCAGTATGCTACTGACATAGCCAGGAGACCTTGACAAACATTATTATTGTACTTGCACTATAAAGAAATAGTATTGGTGCTTTATAGAATTCACCTGTTTTCTATTGGGAGCCTAAGTCACGCCCATCTTCTTCTGGAGCATGTGTCCTCTGAAGTAAGAAAAATTGAATGCAAGTCAACGGGGTCCATAAAAGTGTAGTGAAAATGATTTGACTACATTTTTTCTTGAAATGACCTATAAGATGTGATAATTCCATATAAATATGACATATCAATCTTATCTTTGACTGTTTAATCAGAAAATTCTAGTGATCTTTACTTATTCAGGTACCATAAACACATTTCCTATCAATTCAGACAGAGTCAAGTATACAGTTTATAAAAATGAATTTAAGATATGAATGGAAAGATGGATATGAAGTGGATTAGTGTGACCTGTGGGGTGTCGGAACAGAGCTAGATGTTTTTAGCTAAACCTGTCCTGAGTATCTGAGAGAATTAGTAGAGTCTGGGTTGTAAAATAATTTGGCTGTATGTTTGTTTAATTACAGATTTGTTTATAAAAAAAACATCTGACGCAATCTGTGTCAAATATATGCACCCTTATTTGGAGATTCTCGTGCGGTCCAGAGGGTCAAGAGGTCGTGATGGTCACTGCTGATGGAGGGGACCTCTGATATCAGGAACCCGTAGATTAGCTCAGATAGGACCCGTCTAATCTGAGTTCTCTCCGGGTGATGACAGGAAGCTGGAATGCATGTTTGCATCTAAGTCTGTTTATTTGGCTTCTAGAAGAGCCATTTGTCTGATATCAGCAGAAGCATTGCAGAGAAGTTTTGACCTGATGTCAAAAGATAGGATGTTTTCAAAATTGCTTGTTCTCGAAGTGACCGAATTGGAAGTCAGCGAGAAACTGAATTAATCGGGTAGTAATTCCTGTTTTATTAAAACACAATGTTGATAAATTTGGCAAATCAGGATTTGACACGTTTGAGGGTTTTATCAAAACATTTCTCAGACTTCACGCCTTCCTTCAGCTACTCAGAGGTTAACTCTTTGTGAAAATGTTTTATGAATGTTTTAAAAATACTTATGTGAAGAGAATGTTAACCTCTTAATTATCTTATTATAATGTGTATGAGTATAGATATTGATTAAAGCACAGATTATTCAAACATTTGATTTAAACATTTTGTTCAGTTATCACATTTGATTATTCCGTTTTATAACTGTAAAGTCACATAGGAACTTCGAGTAAGTTTGACTTTTATTCAGAGTGAGGAATGCAGCAGTCTGACTTGAGGCCTTGAGCAAAGATGTTTTGTCTTCTTGTAT
Organism: Nothobranchius furzeri; assembly: GCF_043380555.1. NCBI lineage: Eukaryota > Metazoa > Chordata > Actinopteri > Cyprinodontiformes > Nothobranchiidae > Nothobranchius > Nothobranchius furzeri. The sequence goes on along the minus strand of NC_091741.1, from coordinate 102,529,114 downwards.
GGAAACAATAACTGAGCAGAACTTTCTGGATTTGGAGGCGAGACAGATGGTGGGTTATTTCCTGGTCAATTTGATGGTGAGAAAATTGACCACTTGGTACGTTACAAAAGCTATTTTCTAATTCCTTTTGTTTTGTGCCATGGATTTCACACATGATGTCTAAATTTTAAAGACATACTGTACTCGGATGCCAGAAAAGCGCTTATTTTTGAATGGGGGAAAAAGTTATTTTAAATTTTGGGTGAAAATACATCCAGGATTAAAAATGAGCATCAAACCAAACATGGAGAAGAGCTGAAAAAATGGCAGAAAGTTTAGTGAACTTCTAATTCCTCCTTCAGGAGCAAAGAACCTGGCCATATAGAGGAGAGGAGATTCTGTGGTGGCGTCATATATGCGACGTGTTTGATATGCAGTCATAGTAATTACAATTTTTTTAAAGCTGATAAATCTCAAAGGATGTGACAGGCGTGGTTGAAACACACATCATTCCTTTTCATTTAAATTAAAGTATATGTGATTAAAGGTGTAAGGGAAATAGAAGCGGGATAGAAAATAATACTTTTAGCCCCACAGGGAGCCTATATCCTACCTTTCCGATCGGCTCATGGGTCCCCGGAAGAATGAAAAAATTAATGCATGTCAATGGGACTAAAAGTGCAATTTGATTTGGCACTATAGAAATAAACTTGAATTGAATTGAAATTGAATTAAAGGAGATGTTCAGTTGGATGTCTGAACATCCAACTGAACGTAAAGATAGAATGAAATTCCTTTGAAGGAGCTCAGGATTTGTTGAAGAGGAAGCAGATAAAGGAGGAAGAGAATGGGGCCCCTGCACAGAACCTTGTGGGACACCATGGGTAAGAGAGGTGGTGGAGGACCTAAATTTGGAGACGGCCACAGAAAAGAAGCGCTCAGAGAGATAAGAGGAGAACCACTCCAGAGCAGATCCTGATAGGCCTACCCAGTCTCTCAGCCTCTCCAGTAGCAGGTGATGGTCAACAGTGTCAAAGGCTGCAGTCAGGTCCAGCAGGACCAGAACAGAACAGTCCCCTGCATCACTGTGGGTCAGAAGGTCATTAGAGACCCTAAGAAGAGTTGTTTCAGTAGAATGAGCTCTACGAAAACCTGACTGTAAGCAATCATAGATGTTATGTGCATCAAGAGCAGCTGTGAGTTGTTTAGCCACAACCTTTTCCAAGATCTTGGAGATGAACGGAAGTTTAGAGATGGGTCTGAAGCTGCTATGGAGAAAGGGGTCAAAACTTGTTTTTTTTTTTTAAAGAAGTGGGGGGATTACAGCGTTCTTAACGTAAGCAGGGACCTGACCAGAAACCAGAGAAACATTAATTATAGAGAGCACGTTGGGACTGATGGACTGAAAAGCATTTTTAAACAAGGATGAGGGTAAGATGTAGAGGGGGCATGCAGAGGTCTTCATAGAGTTAACTAGTTTGGTTATCTCAAGCAAAGAAACAGGTGTAAAGCTATCTAGGACGACAGGCCAGGTTGGAGTCGGGAGAGGCAGAAATAAGGCTGAGGGAGAGATGCTAGATCTGACCTTATTGACTTTGTTCACAAAGAAAGATAGAAAGTGGAAGTGGCGCTCAGGTCACCAAACAAAGAACAAGAAGCTAAAAGATCACATCAATGTTTACCATGCTTTAAAAAATATCTTATTTTCACCTGGATTCCTGCTCATTTACCCCTTTTCCTCAGATGTTTTGCCAGGATCGGATAAGCATCACTGGAGGAGTTTGGGTAGGAATCATTGTTTGGCTCCGGGCCAGCGTGCTGCTCACGTAAACAAACAGGGAGGTAAATTCTTGGTGCATCTTGGGTGATCACGGACGAACGAAAGGACAAAAGAGTCTGGCGATCATGGGAGACGGTAGCCAGGACATCACCGAAGAGGTTCGCGGACAGAAGCAAGGCGGAAAGGAGGAGGTTAATAGGGAAAAGTTTGAAGAAGTGGCCGGTGACCGCGGCTAATCCAAGCACAGGCGCTATCCTGTTACCGACCCAGAAGCAGAAGAAAAATCATGACCACGGCCACGCCAGTCACGTGCTTTAAAGGTTTATCAGTTTGTAAAAGTTTGTAATTAGCATGACTACAAACTAAACATCTGCACGTTGCATATCACGTCACCACATAATCTCCTCTCCCCTAGCGTTGCTGCTACTTACCACATGGCCAGATTTATGGTGGTTCTTTCCTCCTGTGGGAAGGATTTGAAGTTTAATGAACTTAAAGCCATTTCCCCTCGATTTTTCTGCGTGTCTGGTTTGATGACGCCACTTTCGTGAAGTGCTTTTGCAGTCCTGGTCTTATTTTCCATTAAAAAATAAGCACATTCTTAGTATCAGAATGCTTCTTTATAATACACCGACCTCATATGTGAAATCCATGGCACACAAAAAGCGAAATAAGAAAATAGCGTTTTAGCCCCACTGATGTGCAATAAATTTTTCGTTCTTCCGGGGACCCATGGTCTGGAAATAGTTTGGCGTGACTTAGGCTCCCTATGGACTTGCATTCGTTTTTTCATTCTTCCAGGTACCCATGATACGACCGGTAAGGGAACTAGCTCCCATCTTAGTCTGTGAGGCAAACACCTTGTCTACTTTTAAGACTAGGCTTAAAACATTTTATAGAGCCTATGATTAAATTCTGATGTTAGCCCAGATGTGGATGGGTGTGGGAGTAATGGGAGGTGGAATGTGCAGTGGGGAATACAGTCTGTAAAGATGGCTCTCCTTTGCTCTACCTCCAACATGCCTCCATCTTAAAGGCTAGGCCAGGGGTTGACAACCTTTTCCAATCAAAGAGCCATTATTACCATTTCCCACGGTAAAGAAAACATTGGTAGCCACAGCAGCCACAGTGTTGTAAGTGGGCTTATGGGCCTTCAGCATCTGGACTCCCAGGTACATACGCCAGGAATTTATTTGTGGATTTCAGCTCTGCCTTCAATACAATCCTCCCAGACCTCCTCCAAGACATTGTCAATTCAATTAGATTAAATTCAAGTTTATTTATATAGCACCAAATCATGACAAGAGTCGTCTCAAGGCACTTCACATGGTAAACATTCCAATACATGTCAGTTCATTAAGCCAACCAGTAAAAAGTTTCCTATATAAGGAACCCGGCTGGTGTCAGTGACTTTACAGCAATCCTCATACTAAGCAAGCATTTAGCAACGGAGAGGAAAACTCCCTTTTAACAGGACGAAACCTCCAAAGGATCCTGGCTCAGTACAAGCAGCCATCCTCCACGACTCACTGGGGATCGAGAAAACAGAGCAGACACACGCTCACACCATGCCTAATTCGAGAGGCCCAGACTTCTCTCTCCCCAGCCACTTGGGTCAGCTCTTCCGGGAGAATCTCAAGGCATTCGCTGGCCAAGTGAGAGACAGTCCCTCCAATGTGTCCTAGGTCTCCTTTTAGGCCTCCTCACAGTTGGGCGTGCCCGGAAAACCTCACAAGAGAGGTGTCCAGGAGGCACCCTGACCAGATTTCCGAGCCACCTCAAATGGTTCCTCTAGATGTGGAAGAGCAGCAGGCCTACTCCAGGCCTCTCCCAAGTCACTGAGCTTCTCACCCTCTCTCTAAAGGAGAGCCCAGCAACTCTGTGGAGAAAACTCACTTCAGCTGCTTTTATCTGCAATCTCATTCTTTTGGTCACTACCCAAAGCTCGTGACCACAGGTGAGGGAAGGGACATAGATGGTCAGGTAAATCGAGAGCTTCACCTTCTGGCTCAGCTCTCTCTTCACCATGACAGAGCAGCACAATGCCCACATCACTGCAGATGCAGTACGAATCCACCTATCGATCTCACGCTACAGCTTTCTCTTACTCGTGAAGAAGACCCTGAGATACTTAAACTCCTCCACTTAGGGCAGGACCTCATCCCTGACCCAGAGATAGCATTCTACTCTTTTCCGAATCAAGACCATGGTCTCAGATTTAGAAGAGCTGATTCTCATCCCAGGTGCTTCACACTCAGCTGCAAACCGCTCCAGCAAAAGCTGAAGATCACGTTCTAATGAAGCAAAAAGGACCAAATCATCTGCAAAAAGCAGAGACCCGATCCTCAGGCTACCAAAGCGAATGCCCTCCACACCTTGGCTGTGCCTAGAAATCCTGTCCATAAAGGCTATGAACAGAATCGGTGGCAAAGGGCAGCCTTGGCGGAGTCCAACTCTCACTGGGAATGAGCCAGACTTACTGCAGGCAATGTGGATCAAGCTCTGACAACGGTCATACAGGGACCTAACAGCCCGTATCAGAGGGTCTGGTATCCCATACTTCCAGAGCACCCCCCCCCACAGGGCCCCCCAAGGGATGCCATCAAAATCCTTCTCCAAATCCACAAAACACATGCAGATTGGTTGGGCTAACTCCCACACACCCTCCAGGAACTCCTAAGGGTATAGAGCTGGTCCCACCGCCAGGACAAAAACCACATTGCTCCTTCTGAATCTGAGGTTTGACAATCCAAAGGACCCTCCTCTCCAGAACCCCTGAATAGACCTTACCAGGGAGGCTCATGGGTGTGATCCCCCTGTAGTTGGAACACACCCTGTGGTCCCCCTTTTTAAATAGGGGAATCACTACCCCAGTCTGCCAGTCCAGTGGGACTGCCCCAATGACCATGCGATATTGCAGAGCCATCAAAGTCCCACAACATCCAGAGCCTTAAGGAACTCCGGGCGGAGCTCATCCACCCCTGGAGCCTTGCCACAGAGGAGCTTTTTGACCACCACAGTGACCTCAGCCCCAGAAATTTGAAAGCCTAACTCAAAATCCCCCGACTCTGCTTCCTCACTGAAAAACGTGCCGGTGGGATTGAGGAAGTCTTTGAAGTATTCTGCTCGCCGATCCACAATGTCCCTAATAGAGGTCAGCAGCACACCGTACCCACTATAAATAGTGTTGGTAGCGCACTGCTTTCCCCTTCTGAGACGCCGGCTGGTGGACCAGAATCTCCTCAAAGCCATACAGAAGTCTTGCTCCATGGTCTCACCAAACTCCTCCCACAGGGCCGGATTATCATTGCAGGGGCCCCTGGGCACAATGTACTTAGGGCCCTGCCCCGCCCCCACTCGACCTCCCCCAACATTACGGTCACCCAATAGCACTTTTTAGACATTTCATAACATTGTCAATATTAAAAATCGCTTACTTATGTTGATACAAAAGCATTTACCTCCAGGTCAAAATAGTTTCATAACTTAATCACAAAAACTCATACCTGATGATTTTCCTGTTGTGCCTCACTCATATGTCATTCTTCCTCTGTCCTCTCTCTTTTCTCCTCTTTTTCTGTCTCTCTCTTCCTCACAGCACTCCTGTCTTCTCTTCTGTCTGTACTAACAAAAATGTGGTCAATCTGTGGGACAGTGGGGGCGAGTGAGTCTGCTGTAAAAGAGATCCCACTGTCAAACTACAACAGAAAGTAATGCAGGATTATTTCTTGGGACACAGACATAAGCCTTCTCCAAATCAACAAATAAATTGTGAGTTGGTTGGGCAAACTCCCATGACCCCTCCATCATTCTAGCAAGGGTAAAGAGTTGGTCCACAGTTCCACGGCCAAGACAAAAAAACACATTGCTCCTCCTCTATCTGAGGTTCAACTACCGTAAGGACCCTTCTCTCCAGTACCCTGGAGTAGACCTTTTCCGGGAGGCGGAGGTGTGTGATCCACCTATAGTTGGAACGCACCCTCTGGTCCACCTTTCAAAATTTGGGACTACCACCCAGGTCTGTCACTCCACAGGAGCTTCCCCTATGACCACTCAATGTTGCAGAGACGTGTCAACCAAGACAGTCCTACAACATCCAAATCTTTAAGATACCCAGGTTGGATCTCACCCTCCCCAGGGGCTCTGCCACTGTTAAGTTGTTTAACTACCTCAGCTACTTCTGTCCCAGAGAATTTGCCTTGGTAACTGCCACTGCTGAACCCCGCTTGGCCCTCCAGTACCTGTCTGCTGCCTCTGGAGACCCACAGACCAACCAAGCCCTGTAGGCCTCCTTCTTCAGCATGACAGCTCCCCTAACCTCTGGTGTCCACCAGCAGGTATGGGAGTTACTGCTGTGACTGGCACTAGCCACCTTGCAACCACGGCTAGCAACAACCACCTCAACAATTGCAGAGCAGAACAAGGCCAATTTAAACTCAATGTCCCCAACTGCTCTCAGAATGTGGTCAAAGCTCTGCCTGAGGTGGGAGTTGAAGACCATCTGGATAGGTTCATCTGCCAGTTATTCTCAGCAGACCCTCATCATACATTTGGGTCTAGCAGGTCTGTACAACATCTTCCCCTGCCATCTGATCCCGTTCACCACCAGGTGGTGATCAGTTGACAGCTCCGCTCCTCTCTTTACTCAAGTGTCCAAAACATACAGTCTCAGGTCAGATGACTACAAAGTCAATCATTGACATGCAACCTAGGCTACCCTGGTGCCAGGTATACCAATGGGCATCCCTATGTTTGAACATGGTGTTTGTTATGGCCAAAGTGCGGCTTGCGCAGAAGTCTAATAACAGAACACCACTCGAGTTCAGATTGGGCGGGCCGTTCCTCCCAATCACTCCACTCTAGGTCACACTATCATTGCCAACATGAGCATTGAAGCTTCCCAGCAGGACTATGGAGTCCCCAGTCGGAGCATCATCTAGTACTCATCACCAGGGACTCCAAAAAGAGTGGGAACTCTGAACTGCTATTTAGTGCACAAGCACAAACAACAATCAGCACCCGTTTCCTGACCCGAAGGCGCAGGGAAGCTACCCTTTAGTCCCCCAAAGAAAACCCCAACATACAGGCAGAGACTCTTGGGACTAACAGAAAGCCCACCCCAGGCCTCCGCCTCTCACCCAGAGCAACTCCAATCCAAACTCTAATAGAGTCCAACCCCTCTCAAGTACTTGGGTTCCAGAGCCACAGCTTTGTGTCGAGGTGAGCCCGACCATATCTAGCCGGTACCACTCAACCTCTTCCACAAGCTCCAGCTCCTTCCCTGACAGAGAGGTAACATTCCCTGTCCCAATAGCCAGTTTTTGTGTCCGGGGATTGGACCGCCAAAACTCCCACCGTGGTCTGCTACTCGATCTACATTGCACCGAACCCTTCATGTTCCTCCTGCAAGTGGTGGGTCTACAGGTGGATGAGCCCATGTATTCGGTTCGGACTGGGCCCGGCCGGGCGCGACCACCAGGCACTCGCTCACGGGCCCCAACCCCAGGCCTGGCTCCAAGGTGGGACTCCAGTAACCCTCTGGGATGGGCACTCTGGGTCTTTGACTTCACTTCCATGAAGAGTCTTCTGAGGCACATTTATAAGCTAGAAACATAAAGTCGCCATCTTAAAAAAAATGAAAGGAGAAATTATTTGTGAGATATGCTTGTCAGCCACTAGATGGTGCCACTGGAAAAGAGAAATACTCCAGAAAGAGAATGCAAGTGTCCAGAAGATTAGCTAGAGGATATTACCATCGCTTCCTTTTGTAGACTTTTTTCCTTCTGAGGCTGGACGTTGTAAATTGTTGAGAGTAAATGTGGGATGAGAAAGTCTGGGCAGTTAATCGTGATTTCTCTGTATAATTTGTTGGTTGTTAAGATAAAACATTTTCAGTCAAATATATTATGTAGGCGACACAAACAGTGAAATCTGAGAAGTGAAACAAAGTTTCTAGAAGTTACATAAAGTGTGTGATAATTGTTTAAACATAATTAGGCAGGCACATACATTTGGGCACCACAAAACAATACAAAAAAATAATTTCATTGATTCTAAAACCTTTAGAACAAATTATTGGAACTCAAAATTGGCTTTGACCCTTGACAGTGGCGGCGCCAGGGGGCCGCTGTAGCTACCCCTGGATTAGTCATTGTACCCCCATAGCATCCCCAAGTAAAAATTAGATATTTTTTTTACAATTTAATTTTAATTTAACGCGTGGATGTGATAATATTTTACATACAAAACAAATATAATCAGTAAATTATCATATAGATAGAAAAAGTTAAACCAAAACAGGAAATTGATGTCAACCTTTGACCTCATTTTCCACCTGCGAACGAGTGAAAGGTAGAGATAGTGGTAAAATGGATCGGTTTTTGTTGCCCACATTTCCACGGGTTCAGTCAGAAACGAATGAATCTTTGGAAGTGAACTCAGACCCACAAAAACCTACGGATCTGGATGAAGAGAGTCAACACTCAACCCCTGCAGCAGTCCAGGGTTTTGCTGCTGGAGATGCTAACATTAACGTTAGCTAACCTTGCAACACTATAGATGGTTTTCTGTGTGGCTGTATGTGTTTATGATTTCATGGAAAAGTCAGCGATTGTTCATATGTTTATGATGTATATTAATGATTGTTTCAGGTGTTGTTAAGGTGTTGTGCACGCATGTGTATCTGCTAGTGTTGAAGGTGTTTTAGAGAACAATAGGTACGCATGACCACTTCCTTCATAGTACCCTCAATAAAAAGACTAGCTCCTTCATAGCACCTGCAGAAAAACATTTCTGGAGCCGCCACTGACCCTTGACCTCCATACACAGGTGAATCCAGGTGTGAGAAAGGATTTAAAGGGTCCAATTCCTTTCCCTCTTCTTTGAAAATTCATGGGGGTCAAAATGAGGGTCTCAAAACACCTCTCAAATGACCTGAAGACAAAGATTGTTCACCATCATGGTTTAGGGCAAGGATACAGAAAGCATTCTCAGAGATTTAAGCTGTCTGTTTCCACAGTTAGGAATATACTGAGGAAATGGAAGACCACTGACACAGTTCAAGTTAAGGCTCAAAGCGGCCGACCAAGAAAAGTCTGGGATTAACAGAAGTGAAGGATGGTGAGAACACTCAGTGTCAACCCACAGACCAGCATCAAAGACCTACAACATCAACTTGCTGCAGTTGGAACCACTGTGCATCGTTCAACTATTCAGTGCACTTTACACAAGGAGATGCTCTATGTGAGGGTGATGCAGAAGAAGCCTTTTCTCCACCCACAGCACAAACAGAGCCACTTCAGGTATGCGTTAGGCGTTATGCATGGAGTAAAAAGAACACAGCACTCTAAGAAAAACACAGCTACCCACAGTAAAATATGATGGTGGTTCCATCATGCTGTCGGCTAGTGTAAACACAGGTCGCACACGTGATGTCAGCATTTTTTTGTCGCGGAAAGTGACGTTGCGGACCTTAAAACTCCGGTTTTGTCTGTCCACACTCAGACACCCAAAACGGAGAAAACGCAGATCTTCACTTTGGCCGGAGTTTTTAAAAAGATCAGTTTTTGTGTGAAAAAACTCCGTTTTCGTGTGGATGACAGGCCAAAACGTAGAAAAATATCTACGTTTTGGCAGATCCCCGGCTACGTGTGGACAGGGCCAAAGATAAAGGCTAATGCTGTTTGTCATTTCACTGTAGCTACATTTGTTTTCCCTCCTACATGGTATGAAATAATTAGCCAATGTGGTTTGATTCTCAGGGAAATCCAGGATGTAGTACTCTAAAAATCATCAGGGTTATGAATATCTGTGAAAGGCTGAAAGTCAAAGGTGGTCAAATGTGTAGAAGAAGAAGAAAAGATCTTTTCTATAGTGCCTCTCAAGATAAAAACCACGAGGCGCTTCACAAAAACAAAAAATGTCAAATATAAAAAGAATTTAGAAAATCATTAAAAAATATTTAAAATGAGCAAAAAATTGTGTACATGCGGCCCGACCTGTAATTCATCTACAGAATGCAGGTTAATTTTCCAGGCAGCAGGGATTGATTAAAAAAAAAAACTAAACATTTTGCTAATGAATGTAAATTGTATTTAGACAGCAGCGGTTTTCATTTTGGGACCCATTATAAAACCACTTTCAAACGCAAGCCTGTGTATTTGCTGAAATCTATTTCCAATGGAGATGAAATGCCCTCCCAAGGACAAAATGTCTCTCCGTTACGAGCTCTGTGATGCTCCAGCAGTGGCTGCAAACAACAAGAACACAGCGAGGGCTTCGTACCTGCAATCAAGACTTGAAAGGTAGCCTATTCTGCCATCCAGCTGGCCACCCAAGTGCGATACAGTGAAAAATCCTTTTTTTTCTCATTTGCTGCACTAGTCTGATGTACCACTACAAATGTGCCCCCGCGGAGAGAATGGACGATGAGTAGAAATAGAAGGTTAAGATGCTGATTCTGAGAATTAATTAACAATGTGCATCACTGAAATACACGGAGTGCAAACTCTGATATTTTCTCCTGCAGCACAAAAACGTCATGTCTAAAAAGTTTTGCTGGAAAGTATTACAGAAGTTACTCCCTGTTATGTAGTTTTTAAATTATATTCAGTGAAGATCAGTTTTCCTTTAGGTTAAAAAAGTCTCACATGGATGTTTTTATCCGTACTTTTTCTGTTTGCAGGTAAATTGTGCCGTGTCTGACGCCTGCTTTATCTGAATGCCTGCAGGATCCCTGAATTTAAATTTGCTATTTGTGTCTCTCTGTAGTGTTACTCTATGTCAGGGTTATGTTAATTGACTTTCAGCAGGTAGTTTTTTTTGTTGTTGCCATTTTCAAATGTAAAAAAAGAGAAAATTTAGACTTTCACCATTCTTTTTTAAGCTACTCCTTTCATCTAACCTTTCTCAGGCTTTTCTCATACGTCAGAAGTAAATCTGCTTGAAGGTAGTTTCATCCAACTTGGCAGAGAACGTCATTAAAGTGGAAGGGTTTGCAATTTAATTAAAACATTTTTTGTGGCAGTTCTGGATTCTTATCATCAAACAAAAACCATGTTGAGCATAATTACTGCTTGTAAGACACAGGTTAAACTGATCTTAACCCAGCCAATGAGTGCGTTTATTTCAGGTCGGGCAATTTGTAGTTCGGTTTAGAGAGGTAGAACCAGACGAGGAAGAGGAGGAGTAGGAAGAGGATTAGGAGTGCTAGTGACATGTGAGTGTGCCTTTTGAAAAAAAAACCTGAGATTCAGATAAATAATATAGGATGATTAAAATGGATCCTGAAGCATGGATCCTCTACTTTATGACACACCTGCATATGATCACATAGCTGTAAAACTCTAGATCCTGTCTGTCTTTGTTCAGTCGCTGTAGCACGCACAGAAGAATCTACAGGAGATGGGGCTGCTCTGCCACATCTAGTGCGTTGTCCTAGAGCGAAGATGAAAAGGCAGGTTGCAGGGTTGGGCGTTTTATGGAGACAGATTGTGAACTGAGATCATTTGGACTGGCAGCGAGATCAGGGTCTCGCACACAGCTGCGGAGCTGATCAGTGATACTGACTGAGGCGTGAAAGCAAGCTGCAAAAAGGTCAGGGAATAAAGCTTTGGCTTGTATTGTAGAACCAATCAGCTCAGCGTGGCTGCCCTTTCCCACCTGTCAGCCGGAAGATCCAACCTTTCATGTCGTGAATTACATATACATATCTTCTAATGGCCAACGACTGAGCCGAAGAACAAAAGACCAGAATGTCCACACAGAACGTTGTGAAATCAAACGGTCAGGATGATGGATGAAATCTGACTAAAAGAAGGGGAATGGTGCAGCGGTGACATTTAGTGTGCTGTTGTGAACCTTTTCTCCAGAGGTGTTTTCTTGAATTGAATTTACATGCAGGGTTTCCAGTAATTACCTCACGGATCGAAAGAAAGAGAGAGTGGGAGACAGAGATTGCTCTAATTGGATATTTGGCCCCTCTGGATGTTGGCTGAACCATGGAGCAGCATCATTATCCTCTCTCATCAGGTTCTAATTTGAATGCCCACTCCCACTGTGCGCCATACACTTGAAAGTGTTGGCAGTCGGTTTAAATCTTCATTCCCATTATCATCATTAAAGATTAAAAAGTGAAACTGAAATCTCAGCAAGGTCACATTTAAATTACAGCAACCTTGTTATTCTGTTTTGCACGGAGGCTGCATACATTTTGTCCTTTTTGCACCAGATTTTATTGACCCTTTGCACCGATGTCACCTAATCACGTGGGTCCACCATGCTGGACGGCACAAGCATGTAAACAGTGAGCGACACGATTACTAAACAAAGGGAAACGTAGAGCCTGAAATTGTTTTTATGATCAAAACAAAAACAAAACTCCAGCATTCCTTCAACTAGTTCATGCCCAGTTCAGTTATCAGAAGAAGTAGCGCATCTAGCCGGGGCTCATAGAGAGCGGTATGTTAACTAGCTTACCAATGTTAGCTTACGTTCTCTCTGCAGCTGTTCACCGATGTAAACATGTTGCTGACTTTGCCTAAATTCACTCCTCTGGATTTATAACTTTATGTTGTAAACAGCGTTTCACTTTACACCAAAGCTGATTGTTAAAAAGTCCGGATCCCTACCAGCTTCTGTTGCTGGTGGTGTTACCGGGTTCAGCTGCTGCCCTCAGACCGGAATGAGAAGATCTCTGAACACCGACGCTCATATAAATAAATAACATAATTTTAACACACGTAATCATACATCGGAGCTTTAATATTGTTAATAATTGTCTCGCTTTACACTAGAGTGGACGGAACGCAGCCTCCGTGGTGAAATACCCATCCATTAGGATTATCAATAACTTGTATAAACACATCACATTATGGTTATTTATTCATATTGTGTGACCTTACTGTAACTTCAGTTATAATCACTTTTACATCACACAAACTGTTTCTGGCAACTTCTCTGATGATGTAGTTTATAAAAAAGTGCATTTGACCCCTGACATCTGCATTATTACTGAGAAGCAGGGAGAAACGTTTGGTGACTCATGTTCTTGGGAGTGGAAATGAACTCCGGAATAGTGATGTGTCAGTCGCGAACGAACCGGCTCTAAGAGCCGGTTCTTTGAAGTGAACGACGTGAGCCGGCTCATCATTGGGAGCCGTCCCCTCCCCTACCCCCTCCCCTCTTGCTTTGGTGAAAGCTACAGGGGATTGGTCAACATGTGTAACTGCGTGTCCAGACTGTCCACACACAGAGCAGTAGGGGGCGGGGAAGAGGGAGGATCAGACTCAGACACACAGCAGAGCACATGCGGGTGGAAGGAGAGGAGAGGGAATGAGGAGGAGGAAAAAGGAGAGGGAGGAGAGTGCGACGAAGACGGTGAGAAAATGAGCGCCAGCAGTCGGAAAGTGGAGATTTCTTAAAGTGTTCAGTTATTAAATCCATAGAAATGATAAATATTTGATATATTGCATTTTTTATGTAAGTAAATAATTTTACATATAGTTTTGCATTAATTTGGTTATAAATGTACTCTACACAACAGAAAATCTGAGGAGCCACTTGGGAGCCGAAAGAGCCGTGTCTTTTTGGTGGGCTGAGCCAAAAGAATCGGCTCTTTAAAAAGAGCCGGAATTCCCATCACTACTCCAGAATCATGAAAGAGCGCCTGTCGCAGTCCGAAATTATGGACTCAACTGCGATGCTCAGGCACGTGCGCACACGTCACTCTGTGACAGCCCTGACAGTCATTAGGTTGATGGGCATGATGAGATGCATCCAACAAGGTTCAGGCATCTCAAGGTTCGCCTGACCCACCACAAGAGTCGCATATTGCTCGTTCCTCCCTCTGTGAGGAGGGCTCTACAACACCGGGGAGTCCCCAGACCCTGAGAATAGGAGTCCCGCTTGGCTGCATGGCCACCCATGTCTCAATACTTACAGACTCATTTCTGTCAGGATGGGTGGGGATTTCGTGTTTGTCCTATTCAGTGGGCGACAGTTGGCCTCCACGAATTCATGCACACATAAATGTGTTAGAAGTCCTGATGATCCACCAAATGATTCTCAACTTTGCGCTTCTGCTCCAATCCTCAATGTTGTTGTTCGCTCAGACAACCAAGTCGCAGCTACATATGTGAACCGCCAAGGCGGGGTTCGCGCTGCTGCCCTACTGTGGGTTAGAGCCCTGCACTGAAGCCCTAGGCCCTCGGGTCGGCCCGGCCCGACGGCCCTCGGGCCGGGCTTTGGGCCAACGACTGTGCAATTACCTCGGACACGGGCCGGGCCAGGTGCCTTTATTTTTAATCGAATTCATTAAAAAAAATTGAAACACAAACGCAGCAGTAGAGCCCTGCGCGGGACTGTTTTCTTCATCCCGCTCCTGCCCGTTCCCGCTTAATTTCTGACAATTACCGCCTGCAACTGCAACGTGTGTGTTACACTCCCGCCCGCACCCGCAAAACTCGGAGAAATTATTACCTCACAATAAAAGAAATGTATTGAGTTTGCGTCCTCTCTGGTCCTGGAGAAAACATGTCACAACCCGCAGCTCTTCCATCCATCTGATGCGGCTCTCTGTGCTTGTAAATTAATGAATGGATATTTAAATAAAATGCTTTATATTTTACTGAATGAATTTTATATCTGTAAGTCAATTCTATGTAAAGATTGTCTGCATAAACCTGAACAGGTCCAACCCGGTCTTACTGTGAGACCGGGTTGACGCGCCACGCTTGTGCGTAATCATATCGGCGCATTCTGAGCTGAAGAGATTCTGGGATTCTCCTCCTGGATGCGTCGCCACATTGGAGACAGGAACAAGCACTATTCAGCCAAAGTTTTATAATCAGGGAACATTTTCTAAGTGACAAGTCTCTCTGAGCGACAGGGTTTGGAAAACACTCGCTTCAGTGGGAGGAACCTTCCCGCATGCGCTCTGGTTCTGCGATGCGCTCCAAACCCCTCTCCACATCTTCAGCTCGCTGTGCACATATGCGCTGACAGTGAGCTGCGCTGAGCAGCTCAGATGTTCAGATGGGAATCTTTTCTTGGGTGATTTAGCTACATCTGCGATGTGTGTAACGAATAAAATGTCAGTTCTTCTGCATGCGTCGGGGTAATTCTTTCTATTCTGGAACTATCCGGTCAACACAAGCCCTGCTTTTGACTGTTCTGTTTTCTTGTGAAAATTGTTGGAAAGAGATCAAATTTAACTTGCTTAACACCAGAGCCAGTGCGCCGTTATCTCCGTGACGGTAAATAAGGGGGAAAACAAATTGATCGGATCCTGCACGTCTTTTAACACATTGGTCAGGATTGACGCACTTTGTTTTCATTTAGCTGGTTAAAAAAAAAAGTCGGGCTCGGGCCGGGCCAGAGAATCCTGAAAACCTTTTCGGGCCGGGTCGGGCTGGGGCTCCACCCCCTCGGGCCGGGCCGGACACGGGCTCAGATTTTAGGCCTGTGCAGGGCTCTACTGTGGGTAGCCAGAACGCTTCTGTGCTGGGCTCAGACACACTTCCTGTCTGTAAAAGCAGTTTGTAGCCTGGGCATTTTGAATGTTGAAGCAGACATCATGTCCAGATGTGGCCCACATCACTTGGAGTGGCGTCACCATGCCGATCGCGTGTCTTATATTGGGAGAGTTTCGGGGATGCGGCTGTGGATCTGCTTGCGAGAACACACTCTGCAGACTGTGGTTCTCTTTGAGCACACGAGATAGTCTCCTGCTCGGTATGGATGCTTTTGCTCACAAATCCTGGCTCAGGCTCCTGCTTTACATTTATCCCTGGTTCCGATAATTCCCAGGCTTTTGGTATGAATTGGGCAGGAACAGCTATCAATTATTCTGGTAGCCCCTCAACGCAGCGCGGCTCCTTGGTTTCCAGAACTGCAGCTGTTGGCGACAGCGCATTCATGGCACCTGTTTTGAAGGGAGGATGCACTCCTGCAAGCAGGCGGAGCCATCAGACACCCACCAATCCTGTATCAACATTTGTGGTTTTGGCTGCTAAACGGCTGCGCTCAGTGTCTCTTGGTTTATCACCTGACATGATCCAGACCATTCAGAACGCTCGCACTTTATTCACAGTGGTCTCATATTCTGCTAAATGGGCTGCGTTCCAAACATAAATAATTTCTGAGCTGAAGCCTCTTTTGTGTTTCCTTAGGTTTCCTGACCATCATGATTTAGTCTCAATCTGCAAGTTAGTCTATTGCAAGAAAGAAAGAAAACAATATTTTATCTAGCTCAAGGTGAAAATCTGTTCAGTTTAAAATGAGAAAAAAATATTTTGAAAAGGTGATTAAAAAAGGTAAGTGTGACAGTGGATCACTGCCACACCTGAATACTTGACAGATCCACTGATCTTATACTCATAATTGGAATGAGACACATTCATGAGGTATTGAAATGTATTTATTTGTATATTGATTGGCAGGTGACCCTGTAAAGTGGAAACTAAGATATTTATTGATATGAAGAACTGAACAAGGAAATGGCTGTGGAGCAAACATTTGTATTGTTGGCGTTTGCTTACCTTTCCCGTCAGCAGGTGTGAGCAAACTAGTCCTTGAGGGCGTGTGGATCTTTTACAGGTTCCAGAGGGGTGTACCAAGAGGAGGATTGGAAGGCTGATTGGGTTAATTTAATATTGTGGGAAGTATTGATGCATGTTAAGCACTGCTTTATTTATAGATATGAATGTGGAGTGTAAATATTTTAAAGTAGCTATGATTGTGTATAATTAGACTACAGATGTATTTTGGGTTTTAATTATGATTAATGAGATGTGATGATTCTATATATAGAGTATCAACCTGATTGATCTCTGAATGTTTCACCAGAAGAATTAGGATTTGTTGTTTATTCAGGGATCGTAACACACTTCGTATTAATTCAGACAGAGTCAAGTTTATAAAAAGTAAGAAATGCATTTTCTAAACAATTAAAAACACGACAACTAGGAAACAACTTTATGTGATGGATGAGTCTAAGTGGGTGGAATGTGAGGTGTGATGATGTGTGAATGTGATGTTGTCAGAACCCTCGTATCTGAAGAAACTGAGTTCTGAGTGGGATTGAATTTGGTTTGCATTAAACTAGAAAGTTGATTTCTAATAAAACTGCGTCAGATGCAATCTGTCATGTCTATGTACCCTTTCGGAGACCCCTGGGGTAGATCCGGAATGTGTTGAAGTCCGTGGACTCCGAGGCACCGAAGTCCGTAGGAGAAAGTGCAGCACCACCACGGTCTTTGAGTTGTCTCCAGGTCACAACAGGTAGTTATTTGCATCTATGGAAGGACTCTTAAGGAGTCAGAGCTGTGTCAGCTTTGTTCTGAAGGAACCGTTTGCGGTGTCAGCTGTAGCGTGCAACAGGTTTTGACAGCTTGTCAAAGATGCAATGGAAGAAGAGTTTTCCTCCGGTGGCCAGTTCGGAGTTCGGCTCAACTGACTCACGAGGAAGTGAGCTCTGTTTTAATAATTGCCATATTTTGACTTACTGACAAATCAGAATTTGACATGTAAAGGGGTTTTGCCAACAACCTCAGAAACCACACCTTGCATCAGATACAGGAGCTCAGATTTGTGGAACAGAAAGCAATGCGTCATGAGATTAGTTTAACCTTGTCATCATCATGTGTCTGAGTGTGTGAGCTGTCAAGTCACGTACGGCTGATTACAACCTAATAATATTCATTTCAACTTAAGTAATTTAATCACAGATTAGTCAAAACATTGTTATTATTCTTCAGCCATTATTGTTCATTCAACCATATAATTATTTACGTATTTCATTGCATCATCCAGTATTCATTATTATAATGGTTCATTATTATAAAAGTTCATTCTTCTTGTTCTGTGAAGCAAAGCAGATGAAGATGAGAGGAAACTTAAGTGGGACCTTGGTCAAGCAACAGTATCTTTCTTGCAGATTAAAGGCTCCAGTTAAGACTTATGTCTCCATATGACCGGATACTGAAGAGGTCAAACTGTAGATGAAAGACTGACCATTTCTGGACGCTACAATTGCATATATTTATTAACTTTTCCATTTAGTGTTAAGGTTTTAGGTGAGGGTTTATCCCAATTAGTGAGATGTATAAAAGCTTATGTTTTCACTGAGAAAAGGAAGTAGAATATTGTTGTTGATAGATTGGATAGTATTCATAAAACATTTATTCCAATATTTACAGACGGCTCAAAAGACTCAGGAAATGGGAGCATGGGTTTCTCTTTTTGTATTCCAGTTTTAGAAAAGTGTATAAAATTCAGAACATCAAATAGCTTATCCGTTTTCTCAGTGGAATTGTTAGCAATCTCATTTAGCTTACTTTGGATAGAACAGAATAGACTAAAAAAGTGTATTATATGTACAGATTCTCTTTCAGCTCTAATGTCAATTAATAATAATAATAATAATACATTTTATTTCAAAGCGCCTTTCAGGACACCCAAGGTCACTTTACACAAAACACGTAATAAAATACAATAAAACAAGAGAAACATTTCAATAAAATCAGAGGTTGTAGGCAGATTTAAACATGTGTGTTTTGAGTTTTGTTTTGAAAAGGGTAAAACTGTCGACGTTCCTGATGTCTGGGGGAAGTGAGTTCCAGAGTCGAGGAGCAGAGCGGCTGAAAGCTCTGCTCCCCATGGTAGCGAGACGGGCAGAAGGAACCGCAAGATGGATGGAAGAAGAAGATCTGAGTGAACGGACGGGACGGGGTGTGAATACTTATAAGGTCTGAGATGTATACCGTATATATACCAACACAAACTTGCTTTCTCCTTTGCCAACCGGCAGTACACCTTCACCCGGTGTCCTTTTGGTTATTCCAACTCGCCAGCTGAGTTCAACATCTTCTTGAACAAGGCCTGCCCCGATGCTCGAGAGCGTGGGACACTCATCTATGTCGACGACATTCTTATTCGTCGGCGTACGTTGGATGACCACCTGGCCGAGCTGGACCGTGTCATGGGTCAGCTCGCGGCGGCGGGTGCTAAGATCTCTCTCGCCAAGGGACAGTGGTGCAGGTCGCAAGTTCAGTACGTTGGCCTCCTTGTGGGACCACAGGGAGTGCAGCCTCTGCTTGGCAGGATTCAGGGTGTTGCCACCATCGCACCTCCGACGAACGTCTCCGAACTTCGCAGCTTCTTGGGAGTCTGCAACTACTCGCGTCAGTTCGTGGAACATTACGCTGAGTTGGCACGACCTCTGACTAATCTGTTGAAGAAGGATGTGGCGTTCGAGTGGGCGGAGCAGCACCAGCAGGCCATGGATGACCTGAAGGCCGCAATGGGCTCGGCTCCGTGCTTGGCGCTCCCCGACTGTGACAAGGAGTTTCATCTTGAGGTTGGTTTCTCAGCTCACTGTTTGAGTGCTGGTCTCTACCAGATTCATGTCTGCGACAGGCGTGTCGTTGCCTATGCTAGTAAGCTCTTGACTGGACCTGAGTTGAAATACTCGGACTGTGAAAAGGCTTTTCTTTCCACCATGTGGGCAGTTAAGTACTTTGCGAACTACATTGGCGGACAGAAAATCATCATTGAGACACAGCACCAGCCGGTGACCTTCCTTAACAGTCAGCGCATCAGAGATGGTGTGGTGACCAATTCACGAATCGCTTCGTGGCTGCTGGCTCTTCAAAGTTTCGATATCGAGGTGCGCTATGCCCAGAACCGACGTAGCCCTCTTGGCATGGGATTGGCTGCGTGCCAACACAGCTCGGACGACGCCATTTGCGTCAGTCCCGCCAGCCAGGCCCCCTCATACTCTTCTAAACCATCACTTCTACGACCAGAACCTGCGAACTCACCTGCTTGCAGCATTCTCGTTCGCACAGGCATCTCTGGAAAAGTCAGCTGAAGGCAGACAAACTTATTACGATAAGAAAGCCTCACATTCCGAACTCGATGTAGGTGACCAGGCCTGGTACTACATTTTTGCTCCCAAAACGGGTAACAACAATGCGACCTCGGGGAAGCTGGCTAAGAAACTTTTGCCCAGATGGTCGGGTCCATACCTGGTTACAGATAAGATCTCTCCGGTCGTGTATCAGATCAAGATCGCCGACAAAAACAAGGCGCCCGTCTACAAATGGGTACACAGGGACCATATCAAACTGCACAAGGGTCCCACAGATTTGGCCGATACCAACAACAACAATCCACCGACTTCAAAAGGGGGGTGATAAATACGTCCCGTTGGTTCCACAGATTTCTATCTCTGATTACACAAATTTGTTTGTTTGTGAGTGTACATGGTTGTCTTTCCTGTTATACGTCACGTGCAGACTTAAGGTGTGTTGAGACGGACGTGCTGTGGGCTCCTGGAGTCAGGTAAACGGCCAGGTAACAGTGAGTGGGTTGGGTCACATAGTACTGTTGTCCAAAATTTTTTATTTTTTTTGTCTTTACTAATCACAATTCCTTAGGGGTACATTAACATGAACATGATTACTAACCACTGATTTACATTTTAGTACTGATTTACATTTCTGTTTTTTTTATAGTACCTTTGACCAGTTGATTTTTACAGTGAAAATTATGTTTGTGGTTATAGATTCTTGGATTTATCCTACGGGGCTATAACCAATTTTGCCCCTGTCCTGACACAAGTATTTACAGTGAGGATTCGCTGATACCAGTTAGGGTTTCTTTCATTTTTCTGCTTCTCGCATCATCCCTTTTTGCATCTTACACAGTCAGGGCTGCATCCATTTCTTCACTTAATGGGTAATTACACTTAAAACAAACACGTAGTACAAAAGGCACTCATAGAGTTAGGTTTTTATTATTTTTATTTCTTTGATGACATGAAATGCACTTTTGTCGTGTCTACATTGAAGTGCCTACACTGTGCTCTCTCTCCTCTGCTGAGCTTGTGAGGATCCTGCGTCCTGGGGGTGGATCCGTGACTCGTCATCTGCATCGACTACTCCTGGGTGGTGCTCCGGCTCGTTGGCCTTGGACGACTGTGGTTCCGGCATGGCTGCTGGGACACCTCATTCATTGGGATTACTGTCGCCCGCTGTTCCCTTTTTGTGGATTACGATAAGTACTCTTTCAAAGTTCACATTTTATTTGGCATATTACCCTGCCAGCGGATACAACAATCGATTTTTACTTGGAATACTACCCTGTTCGTGGATACGTTCAAGATTTGCTCCTGCTTTGCTTTATTGCCCGTGAGGATATGAAGTTGCTGTTGCTTCGTTTATGGCTTCCATGGGGAATAATTAATAACCTGCTGACTTGTGTTCTTCCTGAGGAGTGTGCGAGACTGTTCTCCGGCGTGGGGTTCGTGCCTCACCACAGATGGCTGTTCCCTTGGGATCGCATCCAGTTCTGTTGTCAAGATTCTTCATAACTTGGGTTTGTTCAACGACCAAGTGGTCTCTTGAAGGACCACATTGACCTTGAAAAGGGGGGATATGTAAGGTTATGAAGTTCATTGTTTTCAACTCCACACAGCTGCCCCCTGTGCACAATAACACCCGTGTAGAAAAACCAAGGTCGGGTGTTCCTCAGACTGTTTACATTCCAGGAGAAGAGTCCGAAGGAGAAGAAGAAACTTTACCTAATCAAAGTACTTTATTTGTGATTAAAATTATTAAGCAAAACAGATGTTGATCAACAATAATCAAGTGAATGATCTGTGAAATAAATATGTCATGAATTATGTTTAATGAAACAGGACTACGGCACAGACATACTGATCCTCATCTCCATAGAAACGCATGACACATTGTTCCAACCAATCAGAGCTTTCGGCTGCCGCAGGAGAATCTGGTGTTGACTTCAAGTGTCCAATCCACTTTACTGAAACTTAAAACAATTCAGAGATATAAAACAAGGCAACGCCATTTTAAAGTCAGTTCCATTTTGACTTCAGTTCTAGTTACCGTCATCCTAAAGATAAGCACAGACTGGCCAGATGTGTTTTCTTCTTTAAACTAAGAACTGTGAAGCTGGAGATTTTCGTCGTTTAACAACCAGACGACATCCTTTTCAAAATAAGAGCACCTGCTGACGCGCCGCCGAACGGTACCGGGGTCGACCCTCCAGACGGGCTTTGAAACGTTGTGATTGCTGCACCGACAGCTCCAGCGTACATCCGAGGTCTCCAGACCTGGCATTTCCTGATCTACCTGGGAGACCCTCACTGGGTACGTACACGGCAAAATAGCGGCTCATGTCATCACTTTATAAGCCTCGTGATATCTAGTCATAACAAAGACGACCAGATTCATTGACGTCAGCCTAGAGAGTCTGAACCACACACACACACACACACACACACACACACACACACACACACACACACACACACACACACACACACACACACACACACACACACACGCACCAACACAACATCCGAATCCATTTTCATCCATCACAGAGTTAGTCCTGGTAGATTGTTTAGAATTTATAATTCAGAAATTAAAGATTCTCAAACGATCCCATCTCTCTCTCTTTTCTTATCTCAAAGTCAATACAGAGTGTTTAACTAAACTCCCTGATGATAAAAACAGCGTATTCTTCTGTTTGTAAAAAGTGAACTACTTACAGTGTATTAAAATACAACTTTAGATAGTTACATCACTTCAATTCCGTTACAGAGGAGAGAGGTTGTGGATTGCTTTGAAGGTATGGAGGAGAATTTTGAAGATGGACCTGAATTTAACTGAGAGCCAGTGAAGCTGCTGGAGAACCGGCGTGATGTGGTGAAAGGAAGGGGTTCTGGTGATAATACAGGCTGCTGAATTCTGGACCAGTTGCAGTTTATGAAGGAGTTTGTTGGGGAGACCATAAAGAAGTGAATTGCAATAGTCGATACGGGAGGTGACGAGGCTGTGGACAAGAATGGCGGCAGTGTGAGGGGTCAGTGAGGGACGAAGACGGTTTATGGAACGTAGATGGAAGTATGCTGACCGAATTAAGTTATTTATGTGAGCCTGAAAAGAAAGTGAGCTGTCGAGAATGACACCCAGACTCTTGACATGAGGTGAGGGGGAGACTGTGGCGCTGTCAATAGTTAAAGAAAAGCTGTCAGATGTTGAGAGGGTGGAGTTAGTGCCAACAAGAAGAAGTTCGGTTTTATTGCCGTTGAGTTTGAGGAAATTAGAGGTGAACCATGATTTGATTTCAGAGAGGCAGAGTGTAAGGGAGGATGGTGGGAGAGTTGAGTTGGGCTTACTGGAAATGTAGAGCTGGGTGTCATCTGCAAAGCAGTGAAACTGGATATTGAATTTGCGGAAGATTTTGCCGATAGGGAGGAGATATACTATGAAGAGGAGGGGCCCCAGGACAGAGCCATGGGGCACACCTGACTTGACTGGGGAGGGTTCTGAGGTAAAGGATTTTAACTGGATGAACTGAGTGCGGCCAGTAAGGTAAGATTGAAACCAGCTGAGGGGGGTGTGAGTGATGCCTAAGGAAGAGAGTCTATTGAGGAGGATGGGATGAGAAATGGTGTCAAAGGCCGCACTCAGATCGAGGAGAATAAGAATAGAGATTAAACCAGAATCAGCAGCAATGAGTAGGTCGTTAGTGATCTTGATGAGAGCTGTTTCTGTCCTGTGGTGGGGACGGAAGCCAGACTGAAACTGTTCATAAAGGTTATTGCGGGTGAGATGTGAATGGAGCTGAGATGCAACAGTTTTTTCAAGGACTTTGGAAATGAAGGGAAGATGGGAAATGGGACAGAGGTTATTGAAATCATTGGGATCTAAACCAGGTTTTTTTAGAATAGGGCTGACTGAAGCGGATTTGAATAGGGATGGGACCGTACCAGAGGATAGTGAGGAATGAATAATGGCTGTTATAAAAGGGAGCAGAGAAGAAAGGCACGATTTAACTAAAACAGTTGGAATAGGGTCCAGTTGACAGGTGGAAGGTTTGGATTTGGTGATGTAATCTAATATTTCTGAGGGATGGGGAAGTTCAAAGGAGGAGAACGGAATGGTGGGTTCAAATAAATCAGGAGAGGGAGGGGAGGAATGAGGTAAAGAGAGATGGATTCTATTGACCTTCTCATTAAAAAACTGAAGGAGAGAGTTACAGGTTTCTGAAGAGTAAAGATGGATGGGTAAGGAGTCGGGAGGCTGAAAAATGCTGTTCATGATGGAAAATAATGTTTTAGTGTTGCTGGAGTTGGACGAGATGAGACCGGAGTAATACTGAGATTTGGCATGGGAGATGGAGTCCTTGTAGAGAGAAATCTGAGCAGAATATAAGTCTTTATGGATGGTGAGACCGGTTTTCTTGTAGAGTCTTTCAAGCCTCCGGTTGGTAGCTTTCAAGGAGCGAAGGGCAGGGGTGAACCATGGAGCAGACCGAGTAAAATGTACAGAGCGGGATTTGATGGGAGCAAATGAATTAAGGATAGAAACCAGACCGTTATTGTACTGAATGACAAGATCATCGGGAGTAGAGGACAAATTAGGGGTCAAGGTGGCAAAACTGGAGGACAGGGAGGCTAGATCAATGTCCTTAATATTACGAAAAGAAATAATACGTGGTGACTTGATGATGGAGAGACGGAGGGGAACAGAAAAGGAGATGAGGAAGTGGTCCGTGAAAGGGAGCGGGTCAGCTGTACAGTTGGAGGGGGTCAGGCCGGAGCAGCAGATTAAATCCAGGGTGTGACCTTTAATGTGAGTGGGAAAATTGGCATATTGATGAAAACTGAGGCTGTCCAAAGATGAGGAGAAGTCTTTGCTGAGGGGGAGGGCCATATTGTCCATATGAATATTAAAATCACCAAGTAAAATTACATTTGGGGAAAGGGAGGACAGATGGGATAAAAGAGCAGAGAGTTCATTTAAAAACTCAGGGCTGAACTTGGGGGGACGATAAACAGTGACAATTATTGTGGGGGTCGGGCCGGAGAGTTGACAGGCGAGGCATTCCAGAGTGGTGAGAGGAGGAAGGCTTACGGGAAGGACCTTCCAAGTCTCGCGATAGAGTTTCGCGAGACCACCGCCGCGGCCCGACCCACGGGGTTTGGAGAGGTAAACAAATCCGGGAGGAGTACAGTCATTGAGTTGTGAGAAATCGCTGGGTTGTTGCCATGTTTCGTTCAGACAAAGAAAGTCTAGCTTATGGTCACTGATGGTATCTTGGAGGAGATGTCCTTTACCAGAGAAGGAGCGGATGTTGAGAAGACCAAAATTAGCAGTGCGGAAGTCCCTGGCGACAGGAGCATTAGCCCGACTAGCCAGCCGGGCTAACACGCTGGAGTCGGCAGCTCGGCAGGTATTCCTGGGTAGCCGCCGGCTAGTCGTGGACCAGAAGGAGGGTATTCCTTTGGAGCCGTCGAGATGGAGGTTCCGCCGGGACCCCCGATGGATATACCGACGGCGAGGCTGGAAGGTGATGTCGGGGAAGAGGCACAGTGTCAGAACCCAAGCCCCCAAACCGGCCTCTCCCAGCTAACCGGCCTCCATCTTGGACCACATTTCCCAGCATGCTCCTCGCGGGAACTCCCGGCATTCTCCCAGTCACACCCAAGCCTATATATGGAAGACGCCGCACCGGCTCTTCACTAAGTCATCGTTTCATTGAAACCCCTGATCAGAGTTCTCTACCGAATAATCCAGACGTCAAACATCCTTACCGAGTTCAACTCCCGTACCCAGTCGACCATCGTGACAGGAAATCCATGGAGACGCACCACATTCTCCAGGAACAACTCAGCTGTGCGTCGGGCCGAGGGGAGGCCTGGAAGGGCGATGAAAAGAACAGCCTTAGAAAACCGGTCAGTGACCGTCATGATGGTATTAAGGTCGTTGACTGGTGGGAGCCCTGTGACGAAGTCCAACCCCACATGGGACCAGGGGCGGCTGGGTACCAGAAGAGGTCTGAGGGTACCAACCGAGGCCTGGTTGGATGTCTTGGAGCGGGCGCAGACGTCACAGGCACTCGTATAGTCCTTTACATCTCTCTCCATACGTGGTCACCAGAGAGCTCGTTTGCGGAACCTAAGAGTCCGTGAGAAGCCCGCGTGGCCAGACAGGCGTGATGAGTGGGCCCAGGACAATGCCTCGCTGCGACAGGCCGTGGGGACGTAGAGCCGACCCGCGGGGGTCTCTGGAGGTGCTGGATCGTCTCGGAGGGCGTTTTGGATAGCCTCCTCCAGTGGCCACCTCAGGTGGGCCAAGAAAAGGTGCTCGGGGAGGATAGGTGCCGGCTCGGACGTGGGCGTTGGATGTGTGAACTGGCGGGAAAGAGCGTCCGCCTTCTGGTTCTTTGTCCCTGGGCGGTAGGCGAGATGGAATTCATAGGGCTCAAAGAAGAGGGCCCAGCGGGCCTGGCGAGGATTGAGCTGCTTGGCTGATCTGATGTGGGTCAGGTTCTTGTGGTCCGTCCAGATGGTGAACGGCTGAGTGGTGCCCAGTAGCCACTGCCTCCATTCCTCCAATGCCCACTTTATGGCCAGCAGCTTGCGATCCCCTACGCCGTACTTCTGCTGGGTGGTGAAAAACTTCCTGGAGAAGTAGGCGCAGGGATGAAGCCTGTCGTCGGGCCCGGCTTGGGACAAGATGGCACCGGCGCCAACATCCGAGGCGTCGACCTCGACCACAAAGGGGACTGCATGATCCGGATGGCGGAGGATAGGAGCCGATGTGAAACGGGCGACTAGGTGTTGGAAGGCCCGAACGGCGTCTGGAGTCAGCCGGAAAGGTTGGCTCGGAGGGCTTGGTCGGGTGAGAGAAGTGAGAGGTGCCACAATGGTGCTAAAGTCCTTAATAAAACGGCGGTAAAAGTTGCAGAAACCCAGAAAACTCTGCAGTTGTTTCAGGCTCGTCGGGAGGGGCCAGTCTCTCACCGCCTGGACTTTCTGAGGGTCCATGGTTAGTCCTTTATCTGAAATCATGTAGCCCAGGAATACGGACCGCTGGTGGAAGGAGCACTTCTCGGGCTTACAGAACAGGTTATTGTCCAGGAGCCGGGTTAGAACAGCGCGAACATGGTGGAGGTGTTCGGCCTCGGACTTGGAGTAGATCAGGATGTCATCCAGGTAGGCAAACACCCACCGTCCCAACATGTCGCGGAGGACATCGTTTATGAGGCATTGAAAAACGGCGGGGCTATTGCACAGCCCGAGGGGCATGACCTGGTACTCCCAGTGACCGGTGGGTGTGATGAAAGCGGTCTTCCACTCATCTCCAGCTTTAATACGGACCAGATTGTAGGCGCTCCGGAGGTCCAGCTTGGTGAAGATCCGCGCCTGGGAGATGGCGTCCAGGGCAGATGTGAGGAGCGGCAGAGGATGACGGTCTTTGACTGTGATTTTGTTCAGACCTCGGTAATCGATACAGGGGCGGAGATCACCCTCCTTTTTCCTGACAAAGAAGAAGCCTGCGGCACCCGGGGAGGAGGAAGGTCGAATGAAACCCTGCTGGAGGGCCTGGTCAATATATTCCTCCATGGCTCTGGACTCGGCGGGAGAGAGAGAAAAAAGGCGCCCCCGGGGTGGACTGGTTCCTGGTTGCAGCTTGATTTCCATGTCGTACGGGCGGTGAGGCGGCAGTGTGGTGGCGCGCCGCTTGTCGAACACCGCAGCCAGGTCCCGGTAGGGCAGTGGCAGATTGGGCGGTGTTTGGCCAGTGTCACCGTCCGGGCGGTCTGGCATGGATGTAGGAGGAGAGAGGTGGGCCTGGCACTGGGTCCCCCATTCCAAAATGCGGCCCTGGGACCAGGAAATCCGGGGGTCGTGGAGACGGAGCCAGGGAAATCCCAGGATTAGAGGAGAGGAGGGAGCACATATGATCAGGAACTGGAGGGTCTCTCGGTGGCCTTGGACAATCATCTGGAGTGGCTGGGTTCGGTTTTGGATCGGATAGGGTTGGAGGGGCCTACCGTCCACCGAGGTAACAGGCACAACTCTCTCCAAGGGGGTCATGGGGATCCGTAGGCGCTTAGCCAGATCCATGTCCATAAAATTGTCAGCGGCCCCCGAGTCCAACAGCGCGTGCATCTGAAGTGAGGTCTCACCATGAAGGAGAGTAACATGAAGAAGGAGTCGATTTGAAGAGGCGGGGGCTGAAGGTGACCCAGGCTGAGCGACCCCGATACTCAGTGGGTTCCTTCGTTTCCCAAACGTAATGGACAGTTCAGGCGTCTGTGGTGGGAGGAGGCACAATAGGCACAGAGACCCTCGCGCCACCGTCGCTGTCTCTCCTCTGGAGGAAGGTGGCCTGATTGCATGGGCTCATCAGTAGAAGCGGGTCCGGGAGCAGGCGTGGGGGAACGAGGAAGAGGGCCAGGTGCCCTGGATGGGCGAGTGAAGGGCTTGGGCCGAACCAGAACCCGCTGATCCATGCGCAGCGCCAAATCGACCACTTCATCCAGGGTCTGGGGCAGTTCCTTTCCCGCCATCTCATCACGGATGTAGGTCGCCAGTCCCTCCAAGAAGACGGCTCGGAGGGCAGAGTCATCCCACCGCAGCTTGGCGGAGATGGTGCGGAACTCCGACGCATAAGCGCACACCGTGCGCTCCCGCCGGCGGAGCTTTAGGAGTTGTGTTTCTGCTCCCACTTCGCTGCTGGGTGGAACAAAAGTCTTTCTGAGGGCGGACACAAAAGCAGCATAGTCATTGCAAGCCGGTGATTTGGAATTATAAAGCGCAGCGGCCCACTCAGCCGCGCGTCCGGAGAGCAGGGAGGTGAGATGCGCCACCCGAGAGCGAGCAGAGGGGAAGCGCCCTGGCTGGCACTCAAACTGCATGTCGAGGGTGGCGAGTAGACTGTCTGGGCTCCCCGTCTCTCCGTTCCACCTCTCTGGGAGACTAAAGTGCAGCCCCTCTGTTGGTGGAGCGAGGGCTTGCTGCTGGAGAGCATGGAGGGCTGTGGATAATTGTAGGATGAGATCGGTCTGGGAGTTTTGTTTAGTGTTGAGCCGATCGATCAGGGCGTGGAGCTGAATGAGTTCATTTTCCATTTGCTCCGTCTTTCTTTTCATGCGCTCGAACTCCGCTGGATCTACGGACTCAGTCATCCTGTCACGATGGTCGACTGTGTACGGGAGTTGAACTCGGTAAGGATGTTTGACGTCTGGATTATTCGGTAGAGAACTCTGATCAGGGGTTTCAATGAAACGATGACTGAGTGAAGAGCCGGTGCGGCGTCTTCCATATATAGGCTTGGGTGTGACTGGGAGAATGCCGGGAGTTCCCGCGAGGAGCATGCTGGGAAATGTGGTCCAAGATGGAGGCCGGTTAGCTGGGAGAGGCCGGTTTGGGGGCTTGGGTTCTGACACACAGAGCTGGTGGTGGAGATCCGGAGTAGTGAAAGCGGAGGTTGAAGAGCTCCGCCGCCGAGTACTGGAGAAGGCCATCCACGGACAGAAGAATGAGCGACAGGATGATCCAGGCCAGTGCGAGGCACACAGAAATCCTGCTGGACCACATTATGGAGTGGAGCAGGGAGGTGGTGATGTGCAACCAGAACGCAAGCTGAGCAGGTAGGTGAAAATGAGTTTTCACCGACACAGGGATGTGACTAGGGTGAAAAAGAAGAAAAAAAAAATACAAAAAGTTTGTTTGCCAGCGAGCAGCGGCAGCGAGACGCGCCAGCGTTCACTCAA
Source organism: Nothobranchius furzeri (assembly GCF_043380555.1). NCBI lineage: Eukaryota > Metazoa > Chordata > Actinopteri > Cyprinodontiformes > Nothobranchiidae > Nothobranchius > Nothobranchius furzeri. Next base: position 102,499,758 of record NC_091741.1, on the reverse strand, counting down.
CCGGAACCGGAACTCTCATTAAGTCATTGTCACCTGATAGTAGACCTGATATTCTTTTAGAAGTATTTGAATGTTTATTTAGATTGAATAGATTAGAAATAGAAATGAGATTTATGTGGGTTCCAGCACAAAGAGGGGTTGAGGGAAATGAAATGGCAGATTTTTATGCAAAACAAGCAACAAAATTAAACACATGGGTAGAAATGCCATATAATGTCAAAGAAGTGAAGTCGATGATCAGAAAACAGATGATGATTGAATGGCAGGAAATGTGGGTGAGGGGAGAAAAGGGAAGGCATTTATTTAATATACAGGGAAAGGTGGGTATGATGAAAATTATGGAATTAATAATAGGGAAGAAACAATAATATCAAGGTTAAGGATGGGACACAGGTTTAAATAGCACTCTTAATTTAATAGGGAAGCATCCTACAGGTTTATGTGAATGTTTAATACTGAACTCAAGAATGCACAAACAATATTGACTTTCAAAAAAGAGATAAAAAATAAAACAATTAACTTATATAGATCCGTTACATAAATGTGTGAGGGGAGGGGGGTGGGGGGGATGAAAGGAAAAAAATAACCTAGTATGTATTTGTATGTGTATATATGTATGTATATAGATCTATAACTTAATGCTTCTTTCTGTGTAATTTGTTTTCTTTTTCTATTTTTTTCTCAAATTCATGGGTTGAGATTTTGTCGGCCAACAGGTCCAGGAACTATATTGTTCAATTTCTTTAAGAATCATATGATTATTTCATTTGTATTAATGTTATTTTAGTTAAAAGGGGCAGACAACATAAGTTTTTCTTCTTTCTGTCCCCTTTTTCATTTTGGCTTGCAGCAATTTAGTTCTGACTGTATTTTTATTTTAATGTCAATAAATGAAAATAAAAGAAAAAAAATGTGGAAAAGATAGGGAAAATGTTAGAGCATGTTTTATGTTATTGAAGTAAATATGTGGTATATAGAAAAATGTTAAGAAAAATTAAAAGTTAGAGGATATGGAGAATTGAGTTTAAGAACTTTGTTAAATGGGCATTGTAGAAGTCAAGTCCAGTACTCGAACTACTGAGGCTGCTAGACCGGGACCTGGTTGACACTCTGTGTTGATCCAATGTTGACTGATTAAATTACGTAAAAAACAGCCTTAAGCGTGGAATTGTTATGATAATGCTTGTTTAATGTTGATTGCATTCCAGGTGAATGATAGGAGTAATTGCTAACTTTCCCATTCAAACGTCTTCACGCCACAGCGGTCAAAAACCTGTTTGCCCTTCCGGAATAGTGCCTGACACCAACAATGACATCACTACCTTTATTCCGACCAGTAACAATGACACGCCCACATATCAATTAAGACATTGAGACCAAAGAAAAGGAAACAACATATTTGGCTCCTACAGGCATAACAGAATATATAACTTAGTGTTGGGATGAGGGGAACGCAGAGGACGAACAGGAGGGGGCTGGGGAACAGATGCTGATGTTCCAGGCAGGTTAGTATATTGTAAATATAAAGCCCACTTTTTTTTAAATATTCCATAAAACCTTCGTCTTTAAGCAGTGATGTATTAAACCTTCAGTTTTTACTTTTACTTATTTACCAGAGTTGAATGGTGAGACATTGTTGCCACAGCTGGGACGCCCTCATGGAAGCACAGCTGCCGAGCACTGGCGCCACCAGTCCCACCAACCACCACCAGCCGGCAGGGATGTTGAAGTGTTATGCCCAAGGACACAAACAGCAGAATTCTCTGCCAAGAGCCGGGATTGATTCTACAACCCTCCAATTACTGGACAGCCCGCTCTACCCCCTGAGCTACTGCTGTCCCCATAGTTTGATTTGAATCTCTTAATGATGTAAGGATGACAATATGAAGCACGTGGATTTAGCGTTTTCTGTGAAAGTAGCTGGTTTAACCAAACGACTAAAACACACAGGATGTCAAATAATTACACAAAAGCTTTTGAGAAACAGCCCCTCTGCGTTCTTGCCTCCTGACTCGGACCAGTTTGTCATATTAGCTCTTCTACTCAAAGTATTGGCTTCAGCTGCCTGAATCATTATGCTAAAACCAAAAAGCAGCCCATGAACACAGGCCCTTATTTGCATAAGAGATTGAACTCACAGAGCAATTATGGAGCTTAATACAAAACCACTGGGTTGTTTTTGACTGCTGCTCGATGATAACATGAACTTGCTGCTGGCCCCTCAAGCTGTGAGAATGGAGCTTACATGAACCCTGTCTGCTCTAATACCTGCTGATGTGCCATAACCTACTGACCTTTTGAATGAGAAGAAACAAACTGTAAATGTGGCGCTTCAGCATGAATTCCTCTCAAAAATGGCAAAAGTAGCCTTCAGACATAGGAGGGAGAGAAAAGCAGGTCAGCATAGGTGAAAGCATTTGTTCCCTCAAATTATTTTCATCTCCTAACTTATTTTTCTAGGTCATTTCAAAATCAGTTTTATCAAGTCAAGTACAGAGAGCTCTCTGGAATCAATATGTTATAGGTCAGCTGAGAGTCTCGTATCTTTACAATCGATACTCGCACATCAAAGGAGTATGCCATTGTACATGCTTAACAAGTGCAAAAGGAGGAAAAACCCTGGAGGATCAGCCCTAAGTAGGTCAAAAAAACATTCCAATTGGGTCAAATAATAATGTGCTTTAAGATGAGTTTCTTCTACGTGTCCATGTGTGTGTGTGTGTGTGTGTGTGTGTGTGTGTGTGTGTGTGTCCATATCTCTGTATGTGTGTGTGTGTGCTTATTTACAAGATTTGTATGTTTTAAAACCCTTTTCAATCAATTTTGATTGAAACAAAGTCCATCTGCACGTCAGCACAGAAAACCAAGCACAGTGAATAAAATCTGCCACTTAGCACCATTCAGCAATTCTTCACGGGAATTCATGTGTAAATTAATCTACTCAGCTAAGTAAGTGCTGTATTAGGAAGCTGAATGTGTCTTTGCTAGCCAAGCAAGTCAACATAATTGATGCAACAGCAGTAATTTCATTGCCCATAAAGCAGCACATTGTTCCGCGTAATATGAGGCTGGCGTGATCAGCCAGTACACTCAGAATTATGTGATTTGACTGTTGGACAGCCCAAACAGCTGATCATTGCTGACTGATAGAAAGTAATCATGCTGAAATCTTATCTGAGTGCCGTGTATTGCTGAAAAGTTTGGGCCCCCAGTTATCGGCCCTCGCTGCAGAGAGGGCACTCCATTTGTGCCCCAAGCGCTGCCTGCTTACCCTGGGCACGCAGAGAATTCCACCTCCCTTTCAGGATTTGGAGGCATTGAAGCTTCAGAACTGTGTAGGTGTACATGTTAACATTTGAACCAAGGACTGCAACTGAGGGCGTTCATGCCAGAGGCCTGCAGTGAGACTGCATCACTCTCAAAACACGTTTGAGACATCTTTCATTGAGGATTTCTGAATCGATCAGTACATCTCAAATATGAGATGAAATATATGGGATTAGATCTAAATCCACCAAATTCAACAGCATCACAAATAAAAACCTGAAAAATAACAAACAAGGGGCATAACATTAGCCTGTCTGTATGGTTAATAAACTAGATCTACATGCAAAACATAAAAAAGTATCTTTTGGTACATTTCATTGTTAGAATTACGTCACATTTTTCACACGCGGGGTTTTGCTCACTCCTACAAAGGTTAATTGCATTTTGGCTCAGAAAAGTTTGAAAGTGCTGCAGGATAGATGTGTCTTTGTTTAACAGAGACGGTGCTGGAAGAGCATGATAGAGCTGGAGAAAACACATGAACGGTTCTACAGAAATAATGTTTGTTAAATCCGACTGACAGTGTGTTCGACATGTCATTCACACCAATTTGACCGCTGGAACATTTCTGCTGTCTGTGTTTATTTGCCTTGAGCAGACAGTGTGTGAGCATGTTGCTGTGTGCATGTGTTTGTGCATGCGTGTGTGTGTGTGTGTGTGTTGTGCTGACAGATCTCAACAAAAATTCAGCTTGATTCTCTCATTTGTATGAAGCCTGTAATTTACCCTCTCATTTTGTGAATCCATTAAAACTTCTCGAGCTGGGCCAGAGATGAAGGAAGTACAATCCTGTGGAATATCTCTGTCAAGCCATTCAAAATCTCAGAAAAAAATCTGTTCTTCTTTTGAATCCAAATTAGACGTTCTTTAGTAGGTGTGTAATAAATAATGCATTTGGCTTCAGCACTGTTTGGGGCATCCAGCAGGTTAGAACCTCCACTCTGAATAAAGACATTTTTTAACAAGGTAATTTTATTCATTTTCAGAAGCCCCAAAAAAGGAATGGGCAATATGGCCTAAAATCTATATCACGATAAATTTTGAAGAACATGCGATAAATGTATATATATCAATTTTCATGCTGGATGCTGTTGAGTAAACTTCTGTCTGGAGCACGGAGCTGCCGTTCAGGAGCTGCCGTTAAGTGTGGGAACGGGAGAAGAGAATAGCTCTCTCTCTCTGTGCGTGTGTGTGTGTGTGTGTGTGTGTGTGTGTGTGTGTGTGTGTGTGTGTGTGTGCATGCGCCTGTTCTCCGCATCTGATTTTTTGCCCTGACGAGCAGACAGCTGCTCAGGGGAGAAATCAGTGTGTGTGTGTGTGTGTGTGTGTGTGTGTGTGTGTGTGTGTGTGTGTGTGTGTGTGTGCGTGTGTGCGTGTGTGCGTGTGTGTGTGTGTGTGTGTGTGTGTGTGTGTGTGTGTGTGGCACAAGATTATGAGGACACACACAGCAAATTAATAAAATAATGTGGTTCAGAGTCTCCAAAGCAACACAGCTCACCCCTGTCCGCCTTTTGTTTACCTTCTGGAGCCGACTTTCCCGCGCATAAGCTCCGTCCACAGGCTCTGGGATTTCCTCATTCCTGAGAAGTCCCTCTGATTTCCTTAACATTACACCACCCATTCAAGACCGAACCCACGCCATCCAGTCCGACCAAACCCCGACTGTGCTGATGCTAATGTGTAAGCGCCATTATACTGATAACGAGTTCCAACAGGTGCCATTAATACAGGTAACGCCTGGAGGACAAGGAGCCTTCAGATCCGTGAGAGTCAGAAATCATGCTTGTTTGTATGAAACCAAATACTTATTTTCCACAATTATTTTCATTTTAATTCTGTAAAAATCAGACAATGTGAATTTCTGGATTTTTTCCTCATTTTTTGTCTCATAGTTGATATCGCATATATCGACCTATAATGAAAATTACAGGCCACTCATCTTTTTAAGTGGGAGAACTTGCACAATTGGAAGCTTTTTCCCATTGCTGCTTGCACCAATACCACTAGGTATTTTGTCTTCTTTTATCTTCATATATTTTTTGTCATATTATTACTTGTGTTGTTGTTTGTACCAGGGATGTGAAGAAACAGTTTTGACATTAAAGTGGAATTAAGTAAATTGGGAGGCAGATCCTTTGGTTCTCATGACTCTCTTGTGGAACAAGCTTCCATTCATGACACAGATACTGTCTACTTTAAAGAACAAAAATAGGTCTATTAGTCACGGTTGTTCTGACTGATCCCTTTAGACCCAGGCTTCTGGGAGAAAAACTGACCACACTTCTCCCTCAATATTTGCATTTAAGGCTATATCTGCCATTTAACTTTGTTTTCTCTGTTTATCTTCTATAGAAATGATGACTTACCAAGCCTGTATCTCTTTCATGGGTGTTGCACCAGAGGTGTGGACTTGAGGTGGCCAGAGGTGGCCTTGGTGACCCTGTAGGCCAGGTGCAGACTCAAATTACAACATTTCAGCACTCATGAATAAAACATTTTGCTTCACATTTAAACCCTGACTCCATCTATGACTCAGCATGAAACATCATTTATTCATGTGATCAATTACATAAAGCTGTGTGCTTCGTGCCTGCATCACACCAGCATCATGCCTGCATGCATGTAAATAAGTCACCAAAGAACATCTGTAGATCCATCATCAGGACCAAGTCCTAAATGATGAAGTCAATTCAATTCAGTTCAATTCAGTTCATTTATATAGCGTCAAATTACAAGAAGAGTCGTTTCAAGGCACTTCACAAAGTAAACATTCTAAAATGATTCAGTTCATTAAGCCAATCAGTAAAAAGTTTCCTATATAAGGAACCTAGCAAATATTATCGAGTCACTGACTAGTGTCAGTGTACAGCAATCCTCATACTAAGCAAGTAGCGACAGTGGAGAGAAAAACTTCCTTTTATCAGGAAGAAACTTCCAGAGGATCCTGGCTCAGTATGAACAGCCATTCGCCAGGGCTCACTGGGGATCGAGAAAACAGAGCAGATACACCCCCACACATACCAGACAAAATGCTCTTTAAAGAGATATTTCACCAAAAATTGAAAATTTGTCATTGACACATTTCTCAGCATTAGATAAGAGGGGAAAAAATACTGTAACCAGCCCAGTCAGTCTCCTGACCCAGCTGAACTCATTTTGCTTTAGGTTAGCATAAAACACAGTAAATGAATGGATGCAACTAGCATTGTGAGTAAAAATGTCCTTATACCTTCCACTGTCTTCATGGGGGTGAGGTTCAGCCCTGCCACGTGTCATAGCGTGTCATAGCGTGCAGTCATATCGACTGCAGTCGCTTTCAAAAACATCAGATATGTGTCAGAATTACATATTCAAGTGACATGGATCACATCTTAAAAAAATTGGATCCGTGCGTTCAGACTGTCATAAAAAAATCAGATATGACTCATAGGGATGAGCGAGTACGCCACTATCTGTATCTATATCTGTATCTGTTTAACCATCTAAATTATCTGTATCTGTACTCAGAGTGGGAGTGGCCTAACCCGGAAGTGGGTGTAGTTTAACCGGAAGTGGGTGTGGTTTACATGAATACATTATTTTAAGTCTGAAATTGATATGGATTGATCAGAGGTTGCTATGTGTATTGTTTATTTGAAAACTATTTACAGAGCAGCCTCAGAATTTAGATAAAATATTTTTGATCACAATAGTAAAGGAACTATTACAGAACAAGTTTGTCAGTAAAGTCAGAACATTAATATTTAAGTGCGTGAATTAATACATAGAGAGAGAGAGAGAGAGAGAGAGAGAGAGAGAGAGAGAGAGAGAGAGAGAGAGAGAGAGAGAGAGAGAGAGAGAGAGAGAGAGAGAGAGGGGAGAAGAAAACCCGACCGGAGCGGTGACAGTGAACGACGCAGCACAAGCCATTTTCAGCTCTGTCTTGTCAAATGCACCACGTACTTTACGAACTTGTATTCGTCAAAAAGGCTTTATCCGTACCGGATACTCGTCTAAAACGAGCATCCGGCTCATCCCTAATGGCTCGAGCTTTTGCTTGCAGTGTGAACGTAGCCTTAGACTTGTGGTTAGCTCATCAATCCAGTCAAAAAAAGTCTCCTTTTTCAAATTGAGATAATTCAAAGAATGATCTACTACAAGTAAGATATTGAGTGCTCGTTGCTTTTCTACTGAAGCCAATTTTTCTTAACTATTTCTTTGAATCACTGACACAACTCTCAAAAAGTGAAAATAAAATAAATAAATAATTGAGATTTATGTAGACTAAATGACTCTAAACAGACACAAATCTACACTGGAATCTGTTATGAAAAACTTGACCGTCTGGTACATGGCCCTGATATATGATACTGAAATGTCAGTCAGTTCATTCATCTCCTGGATGTACGTGTTTCAAATCATTGTGGCAGATGAGAATACCTATGACAGGGTGCTTCTATGCATCCATCCAGCTACAGCAACACCTTGGCAATAGCATGTGGCCCTTATGCCAGAAGAAATTTTATAATTAGGTTCTCTAGATAAAAATGTGGATTCAGTAGCACCTGACATATGGCTGGCAGTGTTACCTATTAGAGTTCTGCAGAAGCTCTAATGGACTCCCTTCACTCCTGAAGCTGCCCTGCAGGCTGTCTGCTTGCTTCTTATAGTTTTTCTCCCAGCTTGTTTTTGTCTTGTTAAAAATAGTTTTCAATTGAATGCAAACATTTCACATCACGTCAGATATGAAACTCATTTAAATGTGACAAAACATCCTAATTGCTAATATGTATGGTGCAGGTTGAGTCATTTAAAACCATCAAATTGGAAAAGAAATAAGGTCTTGAAGCGAATAGACAACACATTAAGTGATGTCCTGACAGCCTGGGATGATCATTATTCTTGCAAAGTTTGATTTGTACTTGAAAATGTTTTGTGCAATAAAACAAAAAAGGAATATGGGTACGGCAGCTTTCAATGCATTCTAATAATCCTATCCACAAGGACCCGAGAATGACCCTTCCTCCTTTGCAGAAATGTTAGCAGCTGGTTGAAATTCTCAGACAAACCTTAAGGCTGCTAAAGGCTAGAAAAATGTGTAATTTAACATGGTATATTTTCATTGTCATGCACATACAGCGCCGTGTGTCATATAATAGGTCTCTGGACAGCAAGGTTGGCAGTCACCCCCTGCAGCACCACACAGGGGAACCACTGATTCCTCAAACCAGCCCAAAGATAACTGTGAATTAACATTTCCAGTTAATTATCATTATCAGTCAATGCTCATTTATCAACCTCATGTCTAAATTGCTTTCTGTCAAGGTAAATTGATTTTAATTGCACTCTGACCCTCTATGCTATGTGGTTTTCCTCCAATGTGTAATTGCTTCACATGATCTAAGCACAACATGCCAGTTTTTGGAAGATCCAAAACAGTCTAAGACTGATTTTTACATAAGATGAGCTCAACAAGTCAATTTTTGTAACCAAAATAAAACGTTAGCAATCTTCTAAAAGTTTGTGTTTTGGGTTAATTTGAGTTCAGGTTACTGAATGTTTTCCCTCTACTATAACCACATTTCAAACTTTGAAAGTACTTGCTTCAAAATTAATTACTCCAACAGTATTTTGCCTCAATCTTAGAGGACTTTAGCTTTTCAAATATCAATATTTAAATTTATAAAAACATTGAATGAAACGTTATCCGTGTATCTTTTGATCCAATTGCACAATGACTAAAGCAAATGGTAACATAAAATCCTGAAGGTTGAAAACTGAGAAATATAGAAGCATAAGCAAGATTTTAAAGAGATTAATGCCATGCATTCAACGGTTACAGTTCACAGTGCATTTCAACAAAACAAAAAAATCCTTTTTGTTGACTTGCTCAAATCTGCTTTTTCACAATCAATAGACACCTTTTCTTCTTGATATTCAACCAGTATTTACAGAGGTTTTTTCAAATTGATATGTGATTGTTACTTTTACTCAAGGGCAAACATAGAATGGAATCAACTAATGAATAAAAGCATTTTCTTTTTGGACATTTCTGGTGGAGCTAGATGCTGTTTGCTGTGGAGGTATGCTGCAGTATCTTGCTCACCCACTTGATTTTTTAAAAGAAAATCAACTATTGCTGTCAATCACATGAAAACTAACCTTTGAAATGATCTAACAATCAATTGGCCTGATCTACAATCATTCTCACAAAAACCTAATACGTTGTGTGAGGGGTTATTTTTCAAAAAGCTTGGAAGATGAAACAATTGTAGATGTTCATAACAAAAACATGACTTTACAGTGGGATGCAAATGTTTGGGCAGTCTTGTTAATCTTCATAATTTTCTTGGATACATTGTTGGTTGTTACGATAAATTTCTATTAAATCTATCATATAGGAGACACAAACAGCAACATTTAGGAAGTAAAACAAAGTTTATAGGATTTACAAAAAGTGGTCAATAATTGTTTAAACAGAATTAGGCAGGTGCATGAATGTGTCATTTTGTTGATTCCAAAACCATTAGAACTAATGGGGGGGGGGGGGGGGGCAAGTTGAAGCCAAAAATGGGAGGTTCCCAACACTGCTTGTTATTTTTTGTTTTTTAACGAGTCACGACCAGACAATCCAAAAATGGGAAAAGAGTTGGAGCTGTTACGTTTGGAACAAGGTTTGAACAAATAAAAACAATCTAGCTACTAGCTTAATTAGCTAACCCAAAAAGCTAAGAATAGCACCGGGGACCGCGAGGTAGCCCACCCTCCGGCCTGCTTAGTAGTGAAATCATAACTAGGTAAGCTGACTGAGGATATCGGGCTTCGCTGGTCCACCGCGGTCAAAAAATCTGGGTGTCCACCATTGTCCACACACACGACTCTGGGGCTTGATGCTCGGTTTCATGTCCCCCTTCTGACCGGAGTCGAGAATGGTGGGCTCGCGGAACTTTCACTGCGGTGGACCAGCAATGACCGATCCTTGGTCAGATACCCAGCTGCCACACCAACACATCATGCTTCAACCAATTTCAACCCATCTCAGACAAAGCAGTGTTATGGTAGACGCATAGAATTTTCCCCCATTCAACCAGCAAACTATTAGCGAGAAAAAATGCGGTTGAGCGACTCAAAACTAAAGCTGTAACAACTTAAAAAACTGAAATGTTTCTGTGATCTCCCGCAGATATCCAAAAATGACCAGCATGACTACAGCCTCTTTAGTGTGTCCTTGTTGTGTTGAGTTTCATTTTCAATCTTTCAGTTCTTTTTAAAACACAGAAAAGCTTTATTTACTTGCAACGTTTCGTTTGCGGCTGCAAACATCATCAGGCTGACGCCGATGGTGGCGTCACCTCCTTCGTTTACCCGGGGGCAGCAGAGGACGTTGTTGCCCTCTGCTGTCCGCTCTCCCCTCTCTTATAAGGATAACACCACACAAAGCTCATGGGTATGTAACATTTCACAACATGAACTAACAGAAGCAGGAGAAAGCATATTAAAAAAAAAAGGTTTAAACCAACCAAAGAAAATACCATATGATGAATTTATTGTAGCAACAGAACTAACATGTCAACAAATCACAGATGAGGGAAAGAAAGCAGAACTCAGAAATAAATTTGTTGGGATATTAAAAAACAGTCAAATTCAACACAGCAATATTACAAAAGAAGAACAATCAGCCATGACAGGATTATCCAAAAATGAACAGATAATTATTCAACCGGCAGAAAAAGGAAGAACCACAGTGGTAATGGACAAAGAAAAATATAAACAACAGATGAAACAGATGTTAGAGGACAAAAATACATACAAAATACTTAAGACCCAACAGAAAGCATTAAGAAAAATATGAAAAAATTACTGAAGCCACTACAAGAAAATGACTAAATAACTGAAAAAACGTACAAACACTGGATTCCTACAGCAAACATAACACCAAGAATCTATGGAACGCCAAAAATATACAAACAAAACACCCCACTTACACCAATAGTAGACAGCATAGGTACACCAACATACAACATGGCAAAAGATATCAGCAGAATCATCAGCCCGTTATTAGGGAACACAGAGCAACACTACAAAAATAGTATAGAACTGGCAAAAGAACTAAAAAACATTACAATAGAAGATAACGACATACTCATCTCACATGACGTCACATCCCTGTTCACAAAAACACCAACCCAAAAAACCATAGACATAGTAGTTAACAGAATCAGACAGGACAAAACTTTACACAAAAGAACAAACCTCACAGCAGACGACATAGCACAACTGATAGCACTGGTAGCTAACTCCACTTACTTCACATATGACAACACAATATACAAACAACTGGAAGGCTTCGCCATGGGTAACCTGTTATCAGCCACCCTGTGCGAGATTTTCATGGAAGACCTGGAACAAAAGCCATAGCCCCCCACCCCCCCACCCCAAACTGCTAAATGAAATTATGGAAACGCTACGTAGACGACATACTGGAAATCATTCCAAAAGGTCAAACAGAAACACTAACACAACACTTAAACAACATTGACGACACAGGTAACATAAAGTTCACATATGAGTCAGAAACCGAAGGCAGTATAGCATTTATGGATATGAAAATAACCAGGCAGACCGACGGGACCCTAAACATAAACACTTACAGGAAACCAACACACACAGACCAATATTTATTATGGACATCAGAACACCCCACCATACACAAAATGTCAGTTATTAGAACATTGTATCACCCGGCAAACATAATAACAGAAGAAAGAGACCGTAAACAAGAGGACAAACACATACAACACGCTTTAAAGACCTGCGGATACCCGACATGGGCAATAAACAAAGGAAAACAACAAACAACAACAGAAAGAAAAAACAACCAAAGCAAAGAACCAGAAACCCAGAAAGACAAGAACCAAAACCAGTGATAACCTTGCCATACATCAAAGGCATAACAGAAAAAAAATAAGAGAAACAATGAAAAAACACAACATAAACACACCGGCAAAACCATACACAACAGTTAGAAACAGACTAGTACACCCAAAAGACAAAATATCAGCTGGACTTTTTTTTTTTTACCGTGTCCTGTCTGGCTGTGAAGCAAACAGAATTGATGTCTGAATGCTGGTAACAAGCCTTACAGATTTACTCTCAGGTGGAGCATTAAAGCGTCTGCTTTTAATGTCATACCTGATACTTAAAACTTAATTGTTATTGTTTTTGAATGCTTTGTAAGTCCGACCAGACACAGAGTCAGAGGTGAAAGAGAAAGGAAAAGACAAAAGGTGGGGAGAGGGGGGAAGGGGGTGGGGGGGTTCCACAAAAATAAACAATAATGAACAAGAGTCTGATTCTAGAACTGCAGAAAGAGACAAGAAAAAAAAAGAAAAAAAAACAACAAAAAAAAAAGTGGGACACAACTAGGGATGACCAAGTACACCACTATCTGTATCTGTATCTGTTCAACCAACTAAATTATCTGTATCTGTATCTGTACTCGGAATGGGCATGGCACAACCCGGAAGTGGGTGTGGTTTACATGAATACATTATTTTAAGTCTGGAATTGATATGGAATGATCAGAAGTTGATATGTGTATTGTTTATTTGAAAACTATTTACAGAGCAGCCTCAGAATTGAGATTAAATATTTTTGATAACAATAGTAAAGAAACTATTACAGAATAAGTTTTTCAGTAAAATCAGAACATTAATATTTAAGTGCATAGATTAATACATCTGAACTCATGCAGTAGGAACTAGGAAATATGAAATGCTAGAACCAGACACAACTTTATAGATATTTTTTATTTTAAGTTGATTAAACTGATTTTTTTCTTAACGTTCTTGGTATTTTGCCCCACACAAAGTTAAACAAAACAATGTTGATTAAGGTGTGTGTGTCTGAGAGCGATAGAGAGGGTGAGAGGGAGAGAGATGGAGTAAAAAAAAATAAAAAGAACCCGACCGGAGCGGAGGTAGTGAGTTAATGCAGCACGTCAGCTCTGTCTTGTCAAATGCACCATGTAAGTTACAAAAAAAGTAACTTTAAATATTCAATCGAAAAAGAGGCGAGCTGAAGAAAACCTAGGGAAAACTGAAGAAGTGTGAGCAACAGTGAAGCAATCACAGCGAGATCCGTTACTGTCTGTGTGTGTGCGTGGATGAGCCGGACGGACTGTGCTCCCGGCCGGCTAGAGAGTTTTGTGTGTAGGGAGGGGCGGGCGCTCTATGTGACTGGCCAATCACAGAGCGTGAAGACAGTCAGTTAGCCAATGAGGATTTTCCTTCAGCACGATTACAGATATTTACGAGGTTTACTCGTCTCATGCTCGTATTCGTCAAAAATGCTTCATCCGTACCGGATACTAGTCTGAAACGAGTATCCGGCTCATCCCTAGACACAACAACAATACAACAAGATCAAGCTATCACTGCGTCAACTTGATGAAGAAATATATAATCAACATTGTTTAACTGAACAATCACACGATAATAAATCACAGTGCAATAAGTGCCCACCATAGTCTTAAGACCTGTGTTGAACATGCCCAAGCCCATACTTTTGGGAGCACCATGTGAGCACCTGTGTGTGTACACGCGCTTGTTTAAATAAGGTTTATCTATAGGAGTGTCCAACAGAGTGTGAGGGACCACAGATCCGCCCCCCAAAGATGTGTAGGAGACGGGGGGAGCTCCAAGTCCCAGAGATCCAGGCGCTGCCCCAGAACACAGGAACCCCAAGGAGACTGCAACCAGAAAGGCCCCCGTCCCCCTCGAGAGGCACAGAGGATCGCCCCGGGGGGCCACAACCAGCAGCTGGCAGAGTCCCGGGAGATATCAGCGGCAAGCCCACAGGCCCACCCGCAGCCTCCCACCCCCTAGCCGGCCGAGCGACCACCCCCGCCGGCGACCAGTGACCCGGGACCCAGGGGCGACCACCCCCGCCGGCGACCCAGCAGAGCCCAGGGACCCAGACCCCACCAGGCCGCCACCGGGATTGACCCTAACCCTCAGGCAGACGCCAAAAATCTTAACCCCCCTGACCCGGGAGTCACGAACACTCAGGCAGACCAAGGCACCACACCCCACACCAGGTGTGGCAGGGGGAGGGGAGACGAAGATCTATATTAGGGCTGTCGCGGTTGAGGAATTCCCCCTGCGGTGAGTCAGGGCAGCTCAATATTGCGGTATGCGATATTATTGCACCCCGTTTTTATTTATGTATTTAGCAAATTTGTTTGTTAATTACTAAACTCATGGCAATATTTCCTTTGAAACATTGTGCTTACACATTTAAAAAATGTTAGAAAAAATACATGGCCATATTTAACACTTTATTGAATGCAGATCAAAGGGCAGTAACAGCATTTTCTGACTGAACTTAAAACAACATTCAGGAGGTTTAACTTTGAAGTGCAAATTTGGCTGCAACATCTAACAGAAATTTAAAAAGTGCCCGTTTTGTTTTGTGGTTTAAAATAAAGTATACAAAATGAGATGTCCCAGGCACTGTCATTTCACTTTCACACACAAGAATAACTGTGATTTATAACTCGGTTATGTCCTTGTTACGCGCAAGGAAAACCAGCATGTTAACCTTATGCGGATTGAGAGAGGATCTGAGAGGGGTGACAACATTTCCAGCGACACTAAAAACCCTCTCGGATGGTGCGCTTGTTATGCAAATACACATGTACTTACGTGCGACTTTGGAGAGCAATGGAAATCTCTCATGGTTGTTGCGCCGCCATGTCAGAGGGTTTTCATTAGGGTCAATGGGTTCCTCCTGCAGGTAGCAAGTGAGCTCCAGCTCGGCTCTGACTCTCTTCGGGACGGTTGATGACGTGCTTGTCCGTGACTTCAGCAGGTCTCCAAGCGTTTTTTTCTTTGCCGCTGGTGGCAGCACTGCCTGCTCCAAGGTCTCTGGCTGGGCTGCAGCTGACGCACTGACACCGCTCCCTCCATCTTCCATGTGTACTATCTCCTCGATCAGCACGGACTTTACCTCTCAGCATGTGCTGTCGCGAGATTTAATCAAGTGCGGTAATAGCGGTGGCACGTCATGCAGCGCGGTGGGTTTCTTAATATCGCAATATTTTCGTCTTGCGGTTACCGCGACAGCCCTAATCTATATCATCAAAAGAAGCCCCAGGAGAGGGGAGGAGTCAAAGACCCCACCTGACATATACAGTCATACACAAACACAGTCACACACTCCCTCCCTCATGCTCACACATGCACATACAACCAAAGACATACAAAAATGCACGCCGGACACCCACTCATGCTCCCCATACACACCCTATTTACTCTGATCCCGGTACTGCTGCACATGGGGTACAACCATTACTGGTTACCAGCGTTTGACCCCTTCTGCTGGGGTGCTGATGAGCAGTCTCCCCCGCCCAACGCTGAGCACAGCAACCCACCACCCCAGACCCCAACCAGACGGCCAGATCTCCCTCCTAGCCTCCAGCCCCAGGAAGCCAAGTGACAACAGAGGTGTGCTAAGACCCCTATTCTCCCCCCACCTGCTCCATTATAGTGTTGTGTGTTGATGAGGTGTATTCCATGGCTGTGGTGAGCGGGCAGTGCGGGCATTGTCTGGCCTATGCCAGCTGATGTCATGTTCTGTGTCCCTTGGTTCCCCAGCCCCTCCAGTTCCCACTCCAGGTTCTCCTTTTGTGTCTCATTGTCTGCATCTCATTTATGTGTCTCCTGTGCTCATTTAGTTATCCTCTGCCCTCCAGTTGTAGCTCCAGCCTCTTGTTTCCCCAGCTTAGTTTGTGTTTCAGTATGTGTGTGTGTTTGTGTTAGTCCTTCCTCAGTCTTAGGTTCAGTTTTATGTTTAGGTTTATCTGCCCTCCACTGGTTCTGTTTTCCCCATTTAGATCATTTGTGTCACCTGCCTTCCCTCCAGCCCTCACTCCACACACCTGCTTCCTGTTTCCTTAATTGTTCTCCCTGTGCATTTAAGCCCTGTCTTGTCACTCTGTGTTTGTCTGTTCATTCTGTCACGATTCGGAGGGTAGGACCCAAAATGCAGAACCCAGGATGACAAGAGGCAGGAGATGATACATAAGAAAATCCTTTATTTTGCAGGATGAGTCCAAAACAAAAATAAATCCAAAGGGCAGAAGCCAGTAATCCAAAATGTCAAAAAATATAAACTAGAGATCAAAAAACACTGAAAGCACGAGAAGAACCAAGAAACACTAGAGCTAGGAACAAGAGACTGACAGAATAACACACTGACAGCAACAATGAATCAAACGGAGGCGGGACTTTTACGCAGATCCGGAACATTGGAACTTACACATTGTCCCACACTGGGTAGTCGCTGTCCCACATTTGGCAAGTTGGGATCTGGTCACCCTACCCGAGATACTTAAACTACTCCACATGGGGCAAGACCTCATCCCTGACCTGGAAAAGGCATTCTACTCTTTTCTGAATCAAGACCATGGTCTCAGATTTAGAGGAGCTGATTCTCATCCCAGCTGCTTCACACTTGGCTGCAAACCGCTCCAGCGAAAGCTGAAGATCACGTTCTCATAAAGCCAACAGGACCACATCATCTGCAAAAAGCAGCAAAAAGTTGTAGCTTGGACACGGTTAGAGAAGGTGAACTGTAAATGAGAAAAATCAGTAGGACCTTAAATTTGTGTTTGGAGCTAATTCACTCATCATATTTGCTTCTTATGACATTATCAGGCTGACACATTGGAATGCATAATTTTTACAGATGTCCCGTCTTAGTTTATATATATATATATATATATATATATATATATATACATATATATATATATATATATGTATATAAAGCACTTTTTAAATGATAATTTAAAATTTTTATGGTATTTTTATTATTATGTGACACACTTTGACTTCCATATTTAACGCATCGGCATCTGCTGCTTTTTAAGTTATTTATTTATTTATTTATTTACATTGCTGCTAGGTCTGTCACATCAGCACTATTTTTACCATAATTCCTACATCCACAATGTCCCAAAGACGGTGAAACAAGCGTCAAACCCAACATTTGGAGCTTGTAAGTGCAACACCAGATATCTGATGCTGCGCGCTTCAGCAGCGTCAATCTTTCCAGCTGGAGTAATTTTAATCATCGAAGAGTCAATATTTTGCTTCATAATCAGAGTCAGTCATGAGCAGACAAAGAGATCAGTCAACAAAGACCAGACCTGCCACCAATTCTATCCCTCTAGTATTCGCCTTCTTCATGCTGTGATCACCTCCTCGTCTCCCCAACCAGGAGCCCCTCTCATTCTCCAGCCCTTCAGTTTAGGTTTTGTTCTGCAGGTTTATCAGTGAATTTAAATTCAGTTTTTCTCGCAATAGTTCAGTCCATTCAGCTCCATTCTCTAGTTTCCTTTAGTTTAATTTTAATTTACTGCATTCATTTTAATTCGATGTGGTTAGTGGCTTCCACTTGTTTTCTGTTATTCCCCTTTCGGCTTTTTGGCTTCCCATGCTTTCCATCAGCAATCACTCCCTACACACCTGCTCGCTGTTTCTCTGATCACGTCCCACTGTGTATTTAAACCCTGGACTTGTCTTCTGTGTTTGTCAGTTAGTTGTGTTTTTTTTTGTCAGCATTGTTAGTCACCTCCTGTGCTCCTGTTATTCTCAGGTTAAGCTCCTTTTGAGTATTGCGTCCTTTTTTGAATCTGCTCTGAATTCTGAGCCTTTTTAGATTTTTGTAATTGTTTCTTTTTTTTTTTGCATTGTTAAAAATGAATGAAAAATTGTGCCACAACTCACTCTCTGCGCTCCCTCACAGGAACACTGAACTTGGATCCGAATGCGCTTAAGCATGTCCCAAAGCAGCTCTGTTTGTGCTATGGGTGGGAAAAAGGCTTCCTCTGCATCACTCTCACGTACAGAATCTCCTTGTGCACAGTGACTCTGCAGCAAGATGATGTAGGTCTTTGGTGCTGGTCTGAGGGTTTACTCTGACCGTTCTCACCATTCTTTGCCTTTCTTTATCCAGGATTTTCCTTGGCCTGCCACTTTGAGCCTCAACCCTTTAAATGCCAAAGTTGCAATACTGTGACAAGCGTCACTGCTGACCTTAACAAGCCATAGCTACAAATTTGATACCTCATGAAGTTATTCCTTTACACCAGAAGATAGTGGAGATGTGTAACTTCAAGCAGAGCAGCACTTATGGGTTTGTTTATATAAAAAATTTCAGAGTTTTTGGAGTTTGAAAAACTCCTCCCGCCGAGAGGAGAGAACTGAACATAAGTGAACTAATTAACTGAAAACTACAGAACCAAGGACACTGGAGGGCTGGGGAGAAAATAAATACCTAATCTAGAATATTAAACAAGAGAAACCAAAGGGACATGAACCTAAGGCACAAAGAATCTAAATGACAACACCAGGGGAGGAGACATGAAGAGAAACAGGAGACAAGGACACAGGATTTGACAGCACCACCTCCTCAAGGGCAGATGCCAGACACACAAAACACTTCAAAAAACACAAGACAAACATGAGACAAGAAACCACAAGGGCAGGCAAGGGGGGAACCAAAAACAAGCCAAACAAGAGCAAGACACGAACATCAAAACACAAGAATACTAGAGGCCTAAAAGTCCAAAAACACAACTAAGCAAAGACATCAGAGGGCTAGCTACAAGGAAGCAAGAGTTAGCAGAGTCAATGGGGAGAGTCTGGAGGAGAGTCTGCGAGGCTGGCGACAGGGAACCAGGAACAGGAACCTGGAGCATCTGTGGAGGCTGGCAAGGAGGGACCAGAGATACCACGGGACTCTGGGGGGCCAGTGGCAGAGGCAGGGGAACCTCAGTGGCCTAGGGGGCCAGGAGGCTCTGGGAGACTGGCAGAACCTTGGGGACCAGTGCTAGAGACATAGGAGTGAGAGCCAACAGGCCCTTGGAGGCTGAGGACACAGACGAGAGAGCTGGAACTTGGGCGAAGCCAAAGGAGAAGGCTGGACCTCTGGCGAAGCCTGTGGGATAGGCTGGACCTCAAGGCCACGTTGCAGAGCAAGGGCCTCTGTGATAGGCGACACAACTCTGGTCACTCTGTGCTGCAGCATGGACCCCTTTAGATCCCCCAGAGCTGAAGAGGAGGTGATGAGAGGAGCTGGTGGTGGAGCTTGGACCCGTTTCCAGCATCACTGTCCAACCCCTGGGGGCCACACTGCCAGCCTGGTGCCCATAGAAATCAAAGAGACAGGAACCAAAGGCAAAGGGAATCTAAATGACACAGCCAGGGGAGGAGACATGAAGGGAAACAGAAAACAAAGACACGGAACATGACAACAGTAAAACACGGTGGTGGTTCCATCATGCTGTGGGGCTTGGTGGCCAGTGCAGCGACTGGGAATCTTGTCAAAGTTGAGGGACGCATGGATTCCACTGAATATCAGCAGATTCTGGAGGCCAGTGTCCAGGAATCAGTGACAAGCCTGAAGCTGTGCCTGAGCTGGATGTTTCAACAAGACAACAACCCTAAACACTTCTCAGAATCTACTAAGGCATTCATGCAGAGGAACAAGTAGAACGTTCTGGAATGGCCATCTCAGTCCCAGGCCTAAAAATGATTGAAACCTGTGGTGAGTTAAAGAGAGCTGTCCATGCTCAGAAGCCATCAAACCTGAATGAACTAGAGATGTTTTGTAAAGAAGAATGGTCCAAAATACCAGAATTTTGGTATTTGGTCCAAAATAACCAGAATCCAGACTTATTGGAAGCTAAAGAAAGCATTTAGATGCTGTTATTTCTGTAAAAGGAGGATCTATATATTGAGTTAATTTCCTTTTTGTCTTGTCCAAATGTACGCACTTACCTAATTTGGAAAACAATTACTGCACACTTTCTGTAAATCCTATAAACTTCTTTTCACTCTTCAAATATCACTCCGTGTGCCTCCTATGTGATTGATTTAACTGAAATATGTAACAACCAACAATTTATACAGGTAGGTTGATCATTAAGACAGGCTGTGCAGTGGTTAGAGCTGTTCTAGGTCCTGGGTTCGCCTCCCAGCCTGGGACCTTTCTGCATGGAGTTTGCATGTTCTCCATGTGCATGTGTGGGTTCTCTCCGGGTACTCCGTCTTCCTCCCACAGTCCAAAAACATGACTGTTAGGTTGATTGGTCTGTCTAAATTGTCCTTAGGTGTGAGTGTGTGTGTGTGCTTGATTATTTGTCCTGTGTGTCTCTGTGTTGCCCTGCGATGGTCTGGCTCTCTGTCCAGGGTGTACTCCGCCTGATTGCCCATTGACCGCTGGAGATAGGCTGGATGGATGGATGATCATTAAGACTAACAGGGCTACCCAAACTTTTGCATCACACTGTACAAATATCAAACGTTTAATTAAAGCAGCTAAATTGTAATTGTAAAAAATTCTTGTACTTTTTTATTATTGTTCATTGTGACCACCCATCTAAATTTCAGGTTTGTTGTGAAAAGCCCTGAATGGACTCTGTTTGATCTGTGAGGGTCTGCTGAGATCTCTGACATCAAACCCTCAGAAGGAGATCCTGTAAATCCAGTAGGCTGCAAACTTGTTTATCGATCATAGCTCACAGATGCTCAACCAGACCAAGATGTGCTGGGGATTTAAAGGCCATGTAAAATCCTTCTTGTAGGATTGTTTTTGTCAAGCTAAGCACTTGTGAGTTTACTTAAAAGCCATTGAAATAAAAGTCCATCACTATGGCAATCCATCACCACCGCCCAGTGACAAAGCGCTTACTTCACCTTTATTGGATTAATGTAAACAAGCTACTCTGGCAGGGAGATTCATTTATATGTGATGGCATACTAAAGGTGTAAAGAAGCTTTTTGATTTGAAAATGGGCCCAAATACACCCCCTCACGCATGCACACACACACACACACACACACACACACACACACACACACACACACACACACACACACACACACACACACACACATTCACTAGTAAGTAAATATCCGTGTATGTTCTCATGTGATTGTGGACAATCACAGACTGAGGTGAAATCTGCCAAAGTCCCACATCATTACCGTTATTTTCTGTGAGCACGCTGATTGCGCTGATTACAGTTAATTGTCTGCCTCGCTCACTTGTTCCATCATTACTGCTTATTTGTTTGTTAGTATATTCAAAATTCTTTCTAAAGTAACTCTTGAACTCCCAAGACTGAGTGTCCTCAGCATTTTTCTAAAACAAAAAATAAAATAAATAAATAAATAATGGGTCTGCATAGATCAGACTAAGGGAAGTCACAGATGGCTAACTTATTGCTTCACTGACAAAATACTCAAACGTGCAGCTAAATAAAATATCACAAGCTACAAATAAGACAGAAATGACGTTATTTAATATGACCTCTCCCTTTATGTGCACCTCAACAGTTGCATTCTTGCTTTATTTGTGCTGAACCTGACAAAAGACAAGTTAATTTGTAGAAAATCTGATTGATGAGTAGCACTGAAAATCCTTTAACCCTGTACCATCTCTGCCTCGGAGATATTTTAAGGAGTAGCAGGATATATTAGTAAAGTGCACCCCCAAGTGACATCCGAGATAGAGTGCCCTGTCCTGTTTCTCTCATTCGGTTAGCTAACACACCCCTGTGGCAAATCTGGACATGTAACAATAAATCCTAACTGTAACTCACAGATTTGCACAATTTGGAACCAACAGCAAATAAATAAATAAATAAATAATATATATATATATATATTAAAAATAATATATATATATATAGAAATAGAAATAAATAAATAAATCTACCTTTTGTGCATTGCTTACATCTGTGCAGAGAAGATGACACACTGTCACACACTGGCAGCCGTCTTTTACATGAAGGTGAGTGTGGGCATGTCATTAACCTAGTAGTTGATTTCATTGGAAAAAAAATTATGATCAATTCACAGTGAAGCAGAGCTTAACTGTTGTTTTGTATGATTAATCCAAGTCAGCATCACTGATTAAGTTGCTGATTTGAGCTTCTTTCAAACACATTTGCTAAGAAACCTCGTAAGTTTGCTAAAAAGCAAACACTCTACATCCAGCTTCTCATTCTAGATGACTGATCTTCACTCTTAACTGCCTGGCTCCCTCCATCAAAGCTGCCCAACACTCATAATAAATTATAGTCTGGGACAAAGCCCTATTTTCACGGCAGAGTCATCTGTCATGCCAGGTCAGACAAAACCCCCCAGAGTTTCATCATTTCACCTACTGCTCACACTGAAAATACAGAAAAGAAAACGAAGAACCCTTCATCTGTTCGGCAATGTCCGCGGGATACCTTGAAAAAATATTCCGTATGTTTACTAAATACTTTAGGGCTTTATATGAAGTTATGTGATCTGCTCTGGCTGTCAATCTTCAAATCTCAGTTTTCTTCTTTTTATATTTATGAGAAAATCCATCCCTGACTCTGATCAACATCCTTTTACAAAGATCTCACATTGAATTTCACACATTAAGGGGCTAATTAACACTTTAATTACATTAGGTAGGCAGATACTTGATGCTTAATGTCATTTTGTAGGTTAATTGGGTCACCTCCTATGTCTGCCAAAGCAGCAAAAGGCCCTGTAGGCATGATGTAATTGTACACTCGAGACAGCCATTACATATATTATGACTCATCTCATCGTTGGCCATGAAGTCAAACTGGTGGACAGGGCTGTAACTCCAATGTGGGCTGTTACAAAAAGCTCTCCCTGCAGCCTTCCAAGCATGCTTCTGTGAACACACTGGGATTTAATACAATACAATACAATTTGGACATGATACAATAGGTAGGTGGGTGGCTTCATATAATTCACCTTAGGTAGGATTGTCTTGCAGACCAGAGAGACCACAATCCATTTTAATGTGTATGTGTAAATGTACATGTGTGAGTGCGTGGGTGAATGACTGTTTGTGTTGTAAAGCACTTTGGGGGGTTGTTGGACTCTAGAAGGCGCTATATAAATTCAAGCCATTTATCATTAACCATTTGATGGCAAAGTTGAAAGGTTTTAATGAATTACATACTGATATAATGTTTTGTAAATTGGAATGAGTTGGTAGTAGAAAGAATAACAAATATTAAAAGAACTTTCCATTCATATATTTTTCTTGAAAGGCCAGTTCCTGCAGACATCCCTCTACATTCAGAACACAACAATGCAAGCAAATGTGGCACTGGAAATAGGGTGGGCGATCAAATCACCATTTTGGTTTTTGCAAAATCACGATCACAATTTTATATGGAGTTTTTTTTCTATTTTAACAATTGAAACATTTTGGAAGTTATTTACCATTGAAATACACACATTTAAAATCATACTCCTTTACAGAAAAAAGGATAGTAGACGAAATTATGACACGTCTCACCTTTATGTTAATATTGTTTTATTTGATGCACTCCACTTTGAACTGCACCAATCCAGCAACTGCTGCATTTAAATAACTAGCATTAAAGGTGAATACACCAATATTTGCACAAGAACAATTGGGGGGGGGGGCATTTAATGTAAATTTACATATTTGGCATTATTGACCAATATCTTTGATTTAATTTATTTGTTTAGAACATCAAGATGCATTACAGTGAACATTATAATAAAGTAAATAATTCTAGTGCAGAGTGGAGACAACCCATAGAAGCACTGATTTGATCTCATTTCAGAGAAAAGCAGAACAGGTCAGATGCACCTAATAAATAAAATTACAAACAAACGCAGGAATCTTTCTTTGCTTCATTGCTATGGAGCTGAAAACATCACTAATACAAATCAAAGGAGATACACAGATGAATGCACCTCTTATTTATTATTTGGAAATTGGAAGACAAGTCGGTCTTCGCTACATTTACTGCAGGGGCAGGGGCAGAGATTTTTTCTATTGATACACGAATTTACAGAATCATTTTAAATTTTAATAGGGGAAGACTGCAGGAGGGAGCGGTAAAATACAGGGGGTCCCCAGCAAAAACGAGAAACTTTACGAGTCTGATGAAACCCGCTGATTTTCCATCAGGCAGTCACGGGGCAGCTCCAACGACCCAGTGGCTGTGCAAACTAGCAAAGGGTCAATGTTATCGAGCGCAGTCCGGCTCGGCAGAGGGTGAATGAGGCAAAGTCATGCTCTGCTAAAGAAGTTTTATTTGTCCACTTCAGAAGAAGTGTCCACCGTGTTTTTACGCTTTCTCCGAGACATGTCACGTCACTAAGTCGTTAGCGCGCAACAATAGTGCAGTGTAGCCTGCTGGAGGTATTAAGGGTCGAAAACATCTGACCTCTCACACTGTTCACACATCGATCTTAAGTTGTCGCTGTTGCGCTCACACCGTAATGCAGTATTAGATGCGGTTAATGTCAGTCATGCAAAACAATCAATTTTACATAAATAAGTGACGTTTAGCCTGGCGGGGGGAGGAAAACCTGGCGGGCCGCCAGGCTAATAAGCACTGGGGGAAACCCTGCCAAGATGGTCAACACTCATCTATCTTAATGCTATTGAAACATGTAAATTAAAAAGCATTATATCTACTGCTACCTTTCTAATTTGAACTCAGTAACGTAGGCTGTAACTACCTTGCCCTGCCTCCTCCGTGTTGCTGCCCGCCGGCTGTGATCACAACCAACAACAGAGTAGTTCCCGCTGCTTCTTCGGGAAACAGCGCAAAAAACAAACTAAAAAACTTGGGATCTTGTAGGCGTGACGCTGGGATTTCAGCCGCGGTGGGCCGCCATGGCTAAGCCTATGTAAGGGCAACACTGCAGTGACAAAAGTGTTATGCTTATGTAGTGATTAATAAACCACAGTAATGTTATTTTTACATTTAGTAATATTAGTGTGACAAGTATAAATTTGTTGCCAGTTAGCATTTGCATTTCAAATATAAACACAAATGCCTTATTTTATAAAGCTGTGTGTTATTTAATTTTAACCTCTCGATAGGTATCAATGGCATCTTCTACATCCTCATCCACAGAATCCCAGCAGAGCAGAGGGAGAGGACGGGGGAGAGGGGGGTGGAAGAGGGAGAGGGGCGGTAAGGGTCAAAAGCAGAGCATCTAGGTTCACGGTAGACCTGGTCCTGACAGACAATTATGACTGGGAAATCTTCAGGAAAAACGCAAAAACGCAAAGGTGAAATGCAGATAAACTATCCTCTACCCCAGAAGAAATTATCTTCTCTTCAACAAAGTAAATAGTTTTTTTTCTAGGCCAAAATACAGTCATTGTCAGCTCAAGAAGAAGACCAGCTGCTAGAAACAGTGATGTTAAGACTACCAGGCTTGCTTTTGATGTGTTGGCGTTGCAAGATCCTTCTCAGACTCCTCAACCTGAACATATACAACTTACACTGGTGCACATGCAACACCTGATGGGACATGGATACTGACATAGAAAGGCTTTGCTGCAGAATGACACCTGATGACTGCATTAGCAAAATGGCATGCATGGTCTTCTACATATTAGATGAAGGAGTTTTGAGGCTGGCGCGTGCAGCTTGGAACAACATCACTATAGATGATGCCCAGGAACCTGGTGTCAAGCAACGCCAGTAGCGGCGTAGGCGTAGCTTTATCTAAGCTGATGTTGTGCAGTTGTTGAATGACATTTTGATTTTGCAGGGCTTGGTCTAACTTAAACTAAATAATGACAGATACATCACCTGTTATAAGCATTTTATGGAAAAATGAATGTATTATCTGAAATGCGATGAATAACAGTAACACACCGTAGATAAAGATGTGGAAAGAAATCCAAGAAAACCAAAGAAATCCAAGAAAACAGCATCCATCAATCTCAACAAAATTAATTAAAATATATAACTGTTAGAAAGAAAAACAATACCAACATTATGTCCAAAAAATATTAAAGGAGATGAAAAACTTAAATGTTCTTCCTCAGATCATTCAGATCCTCTTCATTCAAACAGTCTTGCGGCTATATATATATATATATATATATATATATATATATATATATATATGTGTGTGTGTGTGTGTGTGTGTGTGTGTGTGTGTGGATGATAGATACTTTCGTAACAGAATAAATTACATCGAAGTCTTATCTAAAACGAAAGTAACACCGACCTGGATTCTGACACATTTATTTCTTTTTCAGAGCACACCTGTTGAATGTCTTTAATGTTTTTTTATTTATTTTTATTTTATTTCTTAGTCTGTTTGAGTTTCTACATTTTTTAAATATAACAAGTGAGTTTGATTCTTTAATTTCTCTCTGTTAAGGGCATTGCACGATCTTACACCATTTACAGAAATATTACATTCCTTCATTTTGGTTCTGAATTAAGGTTTTTTAAAGACATCAGTCCCTTTTAACATGTACCCACTTACTCTCTTATGAAACATTTTCTGAATATTAGTTGGTAAATTACTCATATTCGCTCTGTACATTATTTGCAATATTTTCCACTCTACCAAGTCAGGAAATTTCTGTATTTTATATTGCTGACCTTGGGAAAATTCATTCTGTACATGCCAAGAATAATGTACATGTCCAGTTCAGATGGTTATTTGCAGAAAAGAATGTCTTTCAATAATTTCCAAACATCATTAAGACTAAACCGAAAAAACATCCTGTCTATAAAAGTTATGAACAGAATCAGTGATAAAGGGTGTCCTTGGCAGAGTCCAACGCTCACCGGAAATGAGTTCGACACTGCCGGCAATACGAACCATGCTCTGTCACCGGTCATACAGGAACCTAACAAGCCATATCAACAGGGCCTGGCATCCCATACTCCTGGAGTACCCTCTACAGAGCCCCCAAAGGGACGAGGTCGAACACCATCTCAAAATTCACAAAAAATCAGCACAGAAAGCATGGCCACCTCAACCCAACCTGGCAGGATGTTTCTGTGTTGGAGTCCATCGACGTACCAATGAAGCTACTTGCTGACTTTCAAGGGAAAAATATGTCACAGTGTCCTCAGTTAAGCCTGTACTGGAACAGCTCAAAGGTGACCTTCTCTCTCCAGGTCCAAATGACACTGCACTGACAGTCAGTGTTAAACAAAACATGTGCAGGGTACTGATTGAAAACTACAATTCACCTGCTATCCAAGTCCTCCTGAAAAAGGCTAATATCTTGGATCCAACATACCATGGCACCATGGAGGAGGCAGAGGCATAGGATGATGTCAAACATCAGCTTGTGCAAGAGCTGCTGGACTTAAAAGAGCCAGAACAAGTGAAGGTACCAGTAGTGAGAGCTGCAGCTGGAGGAAATGAGGATGAACATCCTGCTCACACTAAGAAGAAGCGAGCTCACCTCACAGATCAGTCCCAGGCTGAAGTTGCAAGAGAGCGCTGGGCTGGGAGCCGTACAAGAACCCTCTCCACCATCTTCTGCTTAGTGCCCCACTGTGGGGACATCCTATGGAAAGATGATAGTTTTGTTTCCATTCGTTGATCTATATCAACAGTCAGTGTTAAACAAATGTTACCTTTTAAATTTCTATTTATCATTAATAATTTGTACATTATATTAGGTAATATGCAACACTATGCACTCTGCACTATACATACAGTAGAGAGAGAGAGAGAGAGAGAGAGAGAGAGAGAGAGAGAGAGAGAGAGAGAGAGAGAGAGAGAGAGAGAGAGAGAGAGAGAGAGAGAGAGAGAGAGAGAGAGAGAGAGAGAGAGAGAGAGAGAGAGAGAGAGAGAGAGAGAACATCAATGAAATAAACACCACTACTCACCAGCACTAGACTGGGTTGGGGGAGGCTGGCCTCAGTCTCTGCCTGCTTCAAGTCTCTCTTTATAATCTAGCTCAGGTGAAACATGTTAACCAAACTTCTGCAGAGTCCTATGGCACAGGCTCTCTGACCTTTTTCACTGTCAAGACCATGAGACACAGCAAATTGGAGATTGTGGCCAAAGCAATCAAACTATGGCCAGCCAAGATTCCTTTTTGCAACCACAATGTTTGGACCATTGTCTGTAGTGATGCAGGCTAGCTTGTGTCATCAGTCCCCAGTCTGATAAAGCTGCCCGAAGGGTTTCTTCCAGGGTGGCAGCAGTGTGACTTTCAGAGACATATCTGGTCTCTAAATTTTGGAGTGAGGGTCCAGTCATCAGTTATGTAATGTATGGTCAGGCTCATATAGGGGGTCCTGTTGGAAAGTGGACCGCATATCTGTGGTGGTGGGTAAAATTAGATGTTTTTTCTTTCCTTTAGTCTATCTTTCACTTAATGGTACAGCTCAGGAATTGCAGTTTGTGACACATTTTCCGGAGGGCAATTCATATTGTCAATGTTGCTTTTAGTGTTGTAAATGGTAGCATTTATTTGGCAATCTAGCGAACCACACTTCCAGTGAGCACACCCCATTTTGTAATAAGGTTGGTCATTCTCACAATATTCTCTTGCTTTTTGTGACTCCACTACCTCCCAGAGATATAAAGATCCTCAATGACTGACAGGATGCTTCACTCCCTTTATTTCATCACGCTAAGTCACTAATGCGCCCAGATGCTGAGACCAATGCACAGAGTGAACCATCTTGTTATCCAGTGTTTTTGGAGGCGAGACAAGGAAAACATATACACGCAGGTACATGGCAATTGGTCCTTGACAGATGATGTATCGGGTGCTGTAGTGTGTTGCGTGATGTCATAGTTAGGTGTATAAACAAAGTAAGCGTTGGTTGCATTGTCAGTTGTAAGCTTATACTGTAAACCTGCAGATAATAGTGCGCTCCTATTGTGTGAAGGGCTGCCATGCTATCCTCACAAGAAGTCAAAAAAGTCAAATGTAGGCAGGGATCACATTAGCTGTGTAGTGGTGAGGATTGACTACAAATATATTAATTGATCAATAAGAGGTGATACTCCATGTAAATATGAAATATCAATCTGATTGGCCTTGAATATTAGAATTAATATTACCTTTAGGTTCTTTGACTATTCAGGGAACACACACTTCACATTAATTCAGAAAAAGTAAAGAATATAGTTTATAAAATAAATGTTATTCTTTTTTCCTAAACTAAATGATTGTACATGACAGATGATGAATGAAATGATGGAATGTAAACTAGATGTTTTAGCAAAACCTTGTAAGTATCTGGGAGATCTTGTGATGTCTGGGTTTTGGCTGTATGGTTTATTAAACTAGAAGTTATTCATAAAACCCTCTGACATTATCATGCTGAGTGTACGATACCCGTGTTAAGGTCGCTCCCGGGGGTCCGGAGAGAATGCTGCCCGTTGTGACCACAGGAACCCAAAGAGTCGTAGCTCCCTTTGAATTCAGATATCATCTGGCCATTAGATGTAACCAGGGTCTGCAGGTGCAACACATTCTCACACCCAAAGCGTCATAATATGACGCGTGTGACCAAGCCTCAATATATGACGATTCGGAATGCCCCAGCGCGTCAGGAGAGGATGCACTGTCCCAGAGCATCGGTGTCCGACGCCCGCGGTGAGATGACAATAGACCGACTTGTGAACTACTTAACCTTCCCCTTACCCCCATTCTAACCTTAACTCAGCTGAGTTACGGAGTTATGGGCTCGACACACGGGAGGCGACAAACGACCGCGATCAGCGAAATTTGTCGCTGTCGCATTTATTACCTGACACACGGGAGGCGATCCGCGGCAGCGGCCAGCAGCAAAACCGTCTACGTGTTCTGTTCCATGGCAAAATCGAAACTTCCGTTGTTTTGTTTGGCTGTGTCACGTTGGAGGGAATTAAGGTTATTTAAGCGGTTCAGAGTTAATAAAGCGGTAGATATGATGTTTCTCAAGGTGCTGCTAGAGTTATGT
Source organism: Nothobranchius furzeri (assembly GCF_043380555.1). Classification (NCBI taxonomy): domain Eukaryota; kingdom Metazoa; phylum Chordata; class Actinopteri; order Cyprinodontiformes; family Nothobranchiidae; genus Nothobranchius; species Nothobranchius furzeri. The sequence goes on along the minus strand of NC_091741.1, from coordinate 102,469,646 downwards.
GAAATCTTACTTCTGATTTTACTATATAAAACATAATAATAATCAACTTCTCCTTCATGTTTACTCGGAGGTGTACGGAGCATCCTGTCCGCTCATTGGTCAGTGAATGAAACCTCCGTTGATTGGTCCTCGTCCGAGCGACAGCGATGAAAAGTTGAAAATGTTTCAACTTCCTGGGATCGCGTCACTAGGTCGTCCGTGCACGACACGTGCACGAGCACAAAATTTCACACGCACGTTTTTCGCGTTTCGCTTAGTAGGAGGGAGACCCGCGATTATCGCTTTGTCGCTCATGTCTCATTGAAAATGGATGGAGGAGAGGCGATGTCGCCTCCCGTGTGTCGAGCCCATTAAGGTTAGGATTGGGGTGAGGGAAGGTGGGGAAGGTTAAATCGTGGAATAATGTCCGTGTGACTGCGGGTGTCAAATACGGACGCCAGCGGTGCCACGTGTCCCTGATCGTCCTCTCCCGACGCGCTGGGGCATCCCGAATCGTCATACATAGAGGCTTCGTCACATGCATCATATTTTGACGCTTTGGGTGTGAGAATGTATTGGCAGGTTAGACGTTCCACATCTGAGGTGTTGGGTTAGCAGAGCCGTTGTTTTGATATCACTCGCAAAGCATTGCAGAGAGGCTTTGACCTTGGGGTCAAAAGAGATGATGGTCCTAACTGCTTGCTCACCCGGTAGGCCTAATCGGGAGGGAGCTGAAGGACAAACCAGATCAGGAAGTGATCCTTGTATTTATTAAATGTTGTTTATAAATTCTAGACATTTAGGGGTTAATTGTTAGTGTGAAGTTAAAATGTTCTTACACATTTATGAGAAGTGAACATTAAGACATTAATTCAACAATTATTATGAGATGTGGATATATTGATTAAATTATTAAGTCAACAAATAATAATCTGGTGTCATTTAGGACCTAAAATGAATCATTGCAGGAAAAATATTCATTTTAACCCATCATTGATTAACGCACACATTTTTAAAACACTTCGGATTTAGCATCCTGTTCATTCAACACGTGATTATATCAACATATATAGTGGTCAAGTCATTTTTGATTCAAGGACGATGAACTTTATTCTTCTGCCGATTTGGTTTCAGCTAAGATAAAGGAATTCAGGGTGAGGGTTTATTATGTCTTCCCTTCTAGGCAACAAGATCATAGAACAGTGTGTTTATTGGTTTGGAGACCAGTGCAGGGGGAAACACAATGCTCCAGGCAGGTGGAAGAGCTGGACACTTCAGTGAGATGACCTCTGACCTTACAGTGGACAAATAACCAAATTGTTGTTCTTTGGTACACTACAACTGAAATTTTTCTGTATTTGACCGTTTGTTTTTCTGACGGAGAAATCTCAAGGCTGTTGGTCATTCTGGCAGACTGGAATTACCCTGACACATACAGGTGTGCAGACATTTAAATGTTACAGGGAACCTCACAGAGGTAAAATCAATCAAGAAAAGATTCTCATCAGAACATCTGTTATCTCAGACTTAAACACCATGATCAGCGCTTGCTGTCAGCATGCTGAGGAGCTGTGGAAAGCAGCTTGGAGTGCGTCTGTGGGTCAAAGGCCAGCAGGAAAACCAGATTGCAGCAGGTAAAATTTGCCTATTTTAAGTGAAATAGTTTAATTGTAATGTTAATGTTGCTGGACATGCTGGTCAGCTTGTAAAAAATAAATATTCATGAAAATTAAATTGTAAATTTTTATTTAATATTGTTTGAGAAATGAAAATGACTAGAGGAAATGATCATGGTCATTGTTTAAACTCTGTAGGTCAAAATGAAAACAAAAATGTCCAGCGTGACCTCTGCATGTAGGTATTGTTTCTGGACCTGGCTGCTTGTAATTTATATTGAAATTAACTTGTTTAATTAAAACCCATCCAGAAAATAAAACCTTGCGCAGCACCTGTGTTAGTGGAGTAATGTTTCTGGACGACTACTTTTTACTTTTACTTGATTATAAATATACTGAAGTAGTGCTACGCTTACTCAACCGACATATTTTCGGCAGTAATGAAACGTCTGAGCTCCGTTTACTTTGAGGTTGTAGAGATTGACGTTATTGATTGTAGACAGTTTTTGAAAATACCAATCTCCAGCCTCCTTCACAAGTTTATTCCTGTAAGAGATGTGTTTATCCTTCTTTTTTATCCATCTTTTTGACTCATGTTCTGCATCAACTTCAGCTGTGACTTGCCCTAGTAATGCGAGTCATACACCTAAAATGGCGCTAAGAGGGTGTGATTGACATGCAGGTTCACGTGTTTGACAAAGAATGATATACTGTGGCTGGAAAAATTATTGAGTTCATTTTCATCTATTGTACAACTGATTATTGGCTTAACCCTATTGTGAGTTCCGTATCCATACCAAATATGTCTTTTGCGTTTGAATTTTGCAGTCGGTTGACGATGTCCTGGGTTTCACTTGCATCAATCTTTTTGAGAGTAAAAGGATCTTCTGACTCAGTGACTGGGATCTCCTTGAGGTTTGTCAGTTTGAAATGAGACGCTAACTTTTCAACTGAATTAATGTAGTGACCATATGCTATTGCTGTCAACCCAGTTGTGATGTGTCGGTTAATGTTCAGTTGAGTCAGTCCTTTCTTCTGTTTTGTCTTTTTTCATGAGTTTGTTCATGTGAGACCAGAGATATGAGCTGCTACATCCTGATTGGGCGATCAGTTCATTGAAGTAGGCTGCTTTTCTTAAATAACTGACCACTTAGTTTCTGAGACCTTTACAAATTAGATTGTGTTTAACTTTGTACTCAGAGATTTGTTTTTATTGCCAAATCTCTTTTTCATCAGCTAGTTGTAGCGTAATGGTTGTTGGCTCTTTTATGAAAGATGAACTATTCTACATAATAATCTGGAATATTAATTTTAACAAATCAATAACCAAATGTTATAGAGATAAGAAGACTCAAATGTTGTTTTCATCGATAAACTGACGATCATATCCGTTTGTCTGTGTTTCAGTTCAATGAAAATTCAAGTTTAAATTTTAAAGAGATTTTAATTCTTCAATTTAAACTAACGATTCGAAATGACAATCATAGGAAAAACAATCAACATTGGCAACCTTGTTGGACAATCTTTAACAGTTGATATTTTAAACTTGCACAAATAAACCTTGTGTTGGATGTGCTAAGATTGAGGATGATGGAATTATGAATGCGTGCATGTGTCTGAGATTGCTTCAGGGAGAGAAAAGGTGTCTGAGTGAAAAATGATGTTTGCAATTAAACTTTAGTTCTTATTAGAAAACCAGCATCAGAACGCTATCTATTGTGTTCTGCCTCACCGCATTTAGGACCCTCTTTTAGACCCGGACCGAAGGAGGATGTTTCTCCAGATGACACCTTGGCTGACAGAGAAGACGAAGGTGTGCGACGGTCCACTCCAGAGTTGACCTCGGTACACGTTGCTGAAGCGTTCGGCAGATGCGCTTTCTCAAGTTTAAATTAACTCAGAAATCAAAGACTCTGGGACGAGTCTGCGTTAGCTGGTTGCATTTCAGCTATTCGGTCTGGCTTGATAGAAATAGCGTGGGGGGGTGGGTGTGTGTGTGTGTGTGGGGGGGGGAGCCGGCAGGGCTCCTTTCCCCGTTGGCGTTTGTACCGCACGTCCGCTCTCTTTCGTTCTCACCCTCGTTCTGGATAACTTACCAAAAAACCACTTCTCTTCCCAAAGCAAACTTGTTGTGCGTCAGAGCAAATGTGTTTTGAGTTACTGTGAAGTGGGACCTGTGTGAGAAGTGTGAAGGTCATTGCTAAACCTCTTCAAAACCATTATTTATTTAATTACTGATTCATTATAGTTCATTATGATTACCCAAAGCATAATAATCATTCATTTGATTAAAATACATTTATAATGAGCAAAGTGATAAAATGATTTAACATTAATAAAAATAAAGAAAGCTTGACTCTTTTATTATGACTAGACTGTGAGCATTCCTTCTTCCGGAGATGCAGATGTTGGATGTTGTGAAGTTCTTCAGACTTGCTGGCGGCAAAGGTCTTAATCTGTGGGTGAAAGTTGCTGCGTGACCCAGCTCTGACCCAGCCGGGCAAATACGACCTTTGGCACAGAAACCCCATACTTCCTCACGTTACATAGTGTATTTCACTACTGATCCATGGCAGTGAGGACTTTTGTGGTTATTTTTAAATGGTTTAGTAAATTTTTCAATAACGTTTCGAAGAGAATGTGAGAGTGATACGACAGGTGTTAGGTTCATGTGCTTGCAGAGCTGAGTTCCATTCTCACACTGCCACACAAGGTTGTAGGTTTTTGTCAGATGCTCAGGTTTGTTTGTGAAGATTAGATCAATAGACATACTGCTATTTTGTGTGAGTCTTGTGGGAGTGTTCATCAGTTGCTGCAAAGATTGATGCCAGTTATCATGGTTTGAGTGCAGTACCCAAGAACTGAACTGCAGAGGATGCTAGACAACAGAAGGAACTGTAACAAGAGAAGAAGTAAGTGAGCACGAGACAATAGGTGTTTCTCAATGTCATGGCGCCTGGCTTTGCGAGGCAATGTCTTGCCAGGGCAGACGCCTTGCTTACAAGGACACCGTCCTTCCTTGGTCAAAGAAAGCAGTTAAATTGAACAGACTTTTATTACATGACTGCAGCTTCCATGGCAGTCATGTAACGTCACAAGACACAGAAAATAACATTATATTTTATACGTATTAGTTTCAATATAAATATATAATGGCCGTTTTAGTTTTTAAATTGTGTAAATATTTGTTAAATTCAATATATAAGTGAATTACTACCTGCTAGCCATCAAAGCTGCAACTAATAAGCCAACCACAGATAACTTCTTTGGACCTAAAAAAACATTTTTAATTAACTGACTTACTTTTAAACTTGAAATTTGCCCCCAAAGTAGCTGCCGGCTTCTGATCCGCCATCCTTTTGAAAATACAGCGGTGTATTCTGGGTAATCTTTGACCAAGACTAGGCTACAAGACACCGTGTATCCTTGCTCAGCTAGCTAAACGGCTAGCAAATGGAGAGCGCACGCCTTGGTAGAACATGAACATTGGAACACGTCTTGGCGGTTGCTGATGGCGTATCTCCTAGGCAGGAACCTTGCCTTGATGTCTTGGTCCCGCCCCGGTTGCCCAGGAGATACGTCATCAGGAAACGCCAAGGCATGTTCCAATGTTCCACTGAGGTGTCTGTTCTTTATTTTTTAGCCGTTTATCTAGCTGAGCAAGGATACATGAAAGGTACCTTGTAGCCTGGTCTTGGTCAAACAGTTCCCAGAATACAGTGCTGTATTTGCAAAAGGATGGCAGTTCAGGAGCCGGCAGCTACTTTGGGGGAAATTTCCAGTTTAAATGTAAGTAAACTAATTGTAGCTATCACACTATCTATTAAAAAAATGTTTTAATCTAAAGTAGTTATCTATTCAATTGAAATGTGTTTATATAGCGCCAAATCACAAGAAGAGTCATCTCAAGGCAATTCACAAAGTAAGCATTCCAATACAGTTCAGTTCATTAAAGGCCAGTGTGTGATATTTTGACCAGTTTACTATCAAATCCTGTGTTTCCATTTCACAAACTCGTCCTTTTTCACAATTTCTCACCAACATCAATTCTAAATATTCCTCTCAACATAAAATTATACATTTTTATACACATAAACTGTGGTCAAAGCTCCATGGTCATCCACCATCTTAAAATACAGTAGCTGTTTAGGGACATATGAGCTCCACGTTATCCAGTGCGATCTCCTGACACTGGGACAGAATATTTCAGGGGAACACAATTTCTCACAACACCTGACCTCCTGGCTGACGTCACCCCTCCTCCGTGTGTGAATCGTGACAGCTTCAAGATCTAACAGAACTAGCTTGCTTCCTTCACGACTGGTAGGTTGATAAACAATCATAATTATAAATTCTTTTTTAAAGAGGTCGAGTAGCTAGTTTCAAGTTTTGTGTTGGTTAGGCTACACAGGTTGGAAATTGATTATACAGTCAAACTCATCAGTGAGCCACCACAGCTGCAATACTTTCTCTGAACTGCATGATGCTAAAGAGTCACATTTTTTCATCATGATTTCAATGGATTTCACACATGGGGCCTTAAAGCCAATTAGTAAAAAGTTTCCCATATAAGAAACCCAGCAAATTGCATTGAGTCACTAACAAATGTCACTAGCCACGTTTACATATGCCAAATTTCCCCAATCCAATTCAAATCTTGGTTGATCAGAAATCCTTATTCTCTGTTTACATGGACACCAACTGAAATGATCTGATCAAGCCGTGAGTTTAAATGCATCAAGTGTTCAATCAGATTAAATAAGTTGAGCATGCGCAATCTTTCTTGAAAAAAGTGAAAAATGTAAAAAACATAAATAACAAATCCAGATGACCCAATGAATTATAGACCAATATCTAACCTTCCATTTTTATCCAAAGTTCTTGAGAAAATAGTGGTCAATCAAGTATGTGAGCATCTAAACACTAATGATCTGTTTGAGGAATTTCAGTCTGGTTTTAGAGAGTATCACAGCACTGAAACTGCATTAGTGAGAGTTACAAATGATATTCTCGTGGCCTCAGATAAGAATTGTCTGTCTGTTCTAGTCTTGTTAGATCTCAGTGCTGCTTTTGACACAGTTGATCATAATGTTCTTTTAAAAAGGCTTGAACATGTTGTAGGGATCAAAGGAACAGCGTTAGGCTGGTTTAAATCCTACTTGTCTGATAGATTTCATTTTGTAAACGTACATGACAAATCTTCATACTCTAGGGTTACTTGTGGAGTTCCACAGGGTTCAGTGCTTGGACAAGGGTTCAGACTCATGTTTTATTACTGAGCTTTGTTGTGTTGTGGCTTATTATTAATAAAACTGTCATGATCCTGCCATGCCCTGAACTCCATGCACCATCATTCATCTCATCAGCCTTCATCATCACACCTGGTCCCCTCATTAAGCTCATGCCACACACTTTCCTCTCCTGCTATATAAGATCCGACCTGCTCTCCAACCATTGCCAGATTATTGAACGCTCTTGCTTGTAGATCTTCCAGCCTTCCTCCCTGCCTGACCCATCGATCATCGACCTTGTTTCCCTCCACCTCGTTTAACATCTGACCCTCGGCTGGAGCCCTACCTGCTTTCACTACCCACGCCTGTCCTCTACCACGTCTCTCGCTGGCTCCACGGACCTCTTACAGATCTTCCTGGTTCTCACCCATGCATGTTCACTCTGTCTCCAGCCTCGCCTTCCACGGGTAACTTAGCTTTTTGCTAATAAAGACTTTTAAAGTGCCTTACTGTGCCTCGGGGTCCTTACGGATCTTCAAGTCCAGTCTTTACAATAATGTGACAATCAGCTGAAACTGAGAAAATTTGGCTCAAGCTAAATAACAGGAGATGTTCAGAAAGTTTGGGAGCCTGTGTTCATCATGTGCTAATAAACGAACCGCATCTCTTCAGCATTAATGTGCTTTTACACCGTTAATCAGCCAGAATATTTACTGAGGATGTTTTTAGACTCAACAGCCTCCTTAAACTCAAACCAGGTCTGTTTAACCGATGTTACCCTGTCTTCTTTACGAGCACGTCTCCATCTACACCCACAGACACACACAACATATATACCAAGTAGTGTTTCCATGACTACATTGTGATTTCTTAGTAAATATTGTATTTAGTGAGAGATAAACTTTATTGTCTTTATCTTAGTGAATCTATATTTAGGTCAATAGGTGAACTAGTAGTAGCACATTAAATGTCAAAGAAGGTAGACTGTTATTATCAGGAGAGGGAGAATGTTTAAATGGTTTTCAGCAGTGTTCAAGCCAATGTCTCCCTCCATGAGGCTACTAGCCTGGCCTGCCAGACTCGTCCTCTGTTTAATTCTGCACAGAGAATGAGTCTGGTAATTCTCCCATGCAAATAACCCCATACCCTGAGAATTCTAACTTAGACAATCAGCACTGAGCAGCGAATGTCACACACCGCAACACTCAGTTTCCCGTAAACAATGAAGATGGCTTTTGAAGTGGAGTTTGCCACTGCTCTTTCCTCTTGGACATGTCTTTAAAACCACAACAACAACAAAAATTGCTAAAAGCCTTTCTTCTAAAGAAAGATGTTTGCGCCATCGCCAGGCAACATTTTTGACTACATCTAAAAGACTACAGCGTCGCGCGGTACAGTCGGCATTTCCGAATTTTTTCGGATAGGTTATTTTGAGCTGGTTAGTCCCGCCTCTCATTTCCCTCTCTGCCTTTGAGTAACCAAACGTACTCTGCTCAGTGCTGACTGGCATTTAAACCCACAAAGACCAGCTGCTGACAATAAGCTAACTGCAGTTAAAAGTACAACTAGCCAGTTAACACGATTAACTACAACTGGCTACATGATAAATCACTATTGATTTATTTTGGTTCAAAGCTGTCAGCTAATGCTTCACAGTTGTTATGTAAATTAATCCTCTGCTCCCATCCTGTGGGACATGCCATTTAAAAGCACCAAACATCAAATCATAATTACACTTAAAGCCTATAATATCCTAACTCCAAACTCAAGTTTAATGTTTTTTATTGTCTTTATTCAATACAGCCGTTTTGTGGCTGTAGACATCAGAATAGAAACCCTAAAAGCCTGACTAGTTGAACGATGACACAAGACTTTTTATAGTCTATTTCATGACAGTGTGTCCACTGAAAACAGGAAAATTTTTCTTATCAATATGATATTTTGTAAAAGTGACTTAAGATATCACACAGACAGCCTAATATTGCCACACATGGGGTGAATTGCTCTTTTGAAGTCACTTTTTAAAACACTAAATATCACATCCAACACAAAGAAGCACTCTTTATGGATTTCTGACATTTGTCTCTCTGTTCCCCCTTTTCAGCCATTTCATCTGTGCTTTTGCATCTACTAGATGCAAAGTTACATGGCAGAGGAAGTGCTGTGAATGTTATGAGTAAGGCACCATGGGTGCTGGCAGGCGAAGACAGAGTACTTTGAGAAATAAATGTAACAGCACTATCTATCTGGGTTATTAGAATCCCCCTCAGGATCCTTTGCAATGGCACACTGGCCATTATGTAGGCCACAGAGAAACAATGCAAGAAGAGGTCTGATTGTGGCAACACGGTGGAGAAATGAAGTATGGAGCACTGAATCTTATGCATCTCTCCCGAAAACCCAGCCCTCAGACAGGATAATAAAAGAATGTGTGAGGAGTTGGTGCGCGTGTTAGTGAACAGGACATGAAGTGGAACATCAGCATGAGTGCCTTTTATACCATGTCAACCTGACAAACACATTGCAAGTCATTATCACTTGTCCTTTAATGGTTACATGAGAATTAAAACCAAATAAAAACCTTTCTTTTTTCACTTGAGAAAAAGCACAAGCTCATTTTATTGGTAAGCTGAGGAGGCAGGCAAAGTTTTTAGGTGCTGCAAAATTATAAAGCGCTATTGGCAAATGCAAAAAAAAACTGCATTTGGCTCAAAGAGAAAAGAAACGACAGGGAAAAAATTGTAATGCAACTAAATAAATCTGTGCCTGTACTGAGATATTTGCATGTAGACTGAGACAACAGATGAAAGTCTGTAATTGATCATGTTGCCACCTTCCTGGCTCGAGCACTGAATGTTCAAAAGGATTAGTCTTAGGGTTGATGGATTAAAGCAAGGTGGGAAGGAGATGAGAGCTGTGTGAGGAGAAGAAAGAACATTTACACACTAATCCTCAACTGGTTTGGTGGCAAAGAATAAGAGTATTTAATGTAAGAGTGATTGTGTGGATGTTCCCATTCTAGCTGGCTACGCCCCCAGTGTTCTTCCCTCTTGGCAGCTCCTTACTCTTTACTTTAGACTATTGAATTACCAGGCTAAAAAAATCTCATAAAGTAGCCTCATTCTACCTTGTGCTTGCAGGTTTGCACACTTCCTTTTAATCAAATGGCTTTGGTGGTTGATATAAAAAGTCTCCACAGTGACTTTGGTGGCCCTAATGCATTTGCAATGCAATTGAAAGTTAATACACAAGCAGGTTAATGAAATAAAGATGCAAAACAAGGAATTATATGGCTGGGACTTCTAACAAATGAACCAACTCCATACTGCAATTAAGCAAATGACTATATTCAACCAGCCTTCCATATGCCTCTTGCTAAGTCTGCCCTTACTTACAGTACGTCTATTTACCACTGGAGAACATTGCAGTCTGGTGCACCAACAAGTCAGCAAAGCTATGATTAGCCAGAGAGGTCATTAAGAGAGTATTTAATGAATGCCATGAATAAGGTCAGCATTGGAGGACAAACCTATTCTAAAAAGTGGTAGTTGAACAGAGATCCCACAGCATTCTGATACATCAGACCAGGCCACAAGGACCACGGCTTCATTTTGTAACCCACTAATTCTATGTAGATTAACAACTAATTTATCAATTCATTCTCACTCCTTTTTTGATGATGTCCTTTCTTCCCTTCTTTTTTCCTCTCTTCTCACCTTTAGCTGGTCCCTTTTGGCCTTTATACTACCATAGAAATTGACATATTCTTAATTAAATCAATCAGTCTGGGCCAGCAGGTTCAACAGCTCACCTCTGCTGTAACTCACTGTGATCAACACATTGACCCTGACCTTGACCATGCTAATCTGTCACTCCTGGACCTGTAGAACCAGTAAGGAGCAGAGCGTCAATGGTGAGATGGAAGGCTATGAGATGCTTTTACAACAGCACTTATATATAATCAACTTTTCTCATGACTGTATAACATCTCACATATTTTGGTTACACTTTACTATTAGGGTCCCTTTGTTAACATGAATTAGTGCGTTATTAAGAATTAATAAACTATTCAATAAAATATCTACATAACCATAGTATGCAATGCATTACAAAGCAGCAGCAGCTGCCCATGCAGCACCAGATAGCACCAAGAGGAGTCATAAGAAGCACCCAGGCAGCACCAGCCAACTGCTGCTCTCGGGGCAGTTGGCCCCCCACAAAGGAAACACTGGTAGAACCTTAAAAATAATAAGATGCGTTCAATTACTGATATAAGATCAAATTAAACTTAAACACTGGATAAATGAAAGCCCATGTAAAACACACTGCTAAAAGATAATCGAGTAAAAAACATACCAATACATATATAAAAATAATATAATAAAAATAAGTAATACAGGTTAAAATGGGTTAAAATGTATCTATAATGAAATAGATATAATTTAAGTAAAAGAAAACAATACATTTTTTCTTAAGTGTTTAAGATGGTGATTATAGTTTTAGTTGTTTGTCAGACTTAAAATGTTTGTTACCCTCAGGGCGTGCCCTCTCTGGCATGGCAGCCATCTTGAAGCAGCTAAAGGGGGAGCCCGCCTCAAATGCAGCCTTTTTATGGGAAATGTTTGACCATGATTGGAGGAACTTAAGGAAATATCTAGAGCAAATAATGTGTAAATTGAATGTGATTTAAATGTATGATATTTCATTATTGAGATGGTAATATGAAACACTTTAATGTGCTTTTCTCCTGTGAAAGGCTGAGGTGATTGGCCAATCTTAATTGGAGGCGGGGTCTTAAGGGTATGTATTTATAGGTGGACTGCTGGGTGTGGTGAAGGAACTGAGAGAGAATCTGTGAACCTGACAGACTCAGGAACTGGAAGAGGAATGGATAAGGTGCCATTTTTGAAGGCTGAGAGAGAAGAAATTGACTTCTTTGACTACTCAACCAAAAAACATGAGTCCTTTTTCCTCACCACACTTCATTGTGCAACACTAAGTAATAAAACACACACAATAAATGAAAAATGGTTAAAATACAGACTAAAATTTATAAAATTAAGCTAAAAGCTATATTAAAAAGGTGAGTCCGATAATTGCTATACTAAATCCAAAGAGATCAAATGAAGACAACTGGACTTTGGTTTCTTGAAGACATTTCGCTTCTCATCCAAGGACCTTTGTCAATTCTAACTGGAATATGGGAGAGTCAAGCTTATAAGTTGTTGTTGATATTTTAACAAGCAGAAACTACTGAGTACCCCTCTTCTCCATCACCTGATGAGTCATTGGCATCTAATGAGAGGGAGTCGCTGTGTTCAGATGCAGGAAGGTGTGACCTAGACTGAAACTGCTTAGGAATGAGTTTCAAAGCTGCATTATAGGTACTGGAAAGGTGAAATCTAAGCCCTCCACCCGTATTTAAAGTGGTTCTTTAAGAAACCAAAGAAGTCCAGTTGCCTTCATTTGAACCCTTTGGATTACCATGACCTGGATGACTGAGAACCTTCACCAGCAGATTGTTATACTAAACTGGTGAGTCAGCTAAAAGGTATACTAAAGATGAGTCAGCTAAAAGCTGTTCTAAAAAGGTGAGCCTTGAGCTTGGCCTTAAAAATTTGAACGCTCTCTGGAGCCCTGAGATCCTCTGGCAGACTGCTCCAGAGATGAGGGCCATAAAACTGGAAGGAAGCCTCGTCTTGAGTGTGTCCTGACTTTGGGGATGACAGAGACAGCTGCCAGTATATTCATGGTTTTAGGTATAAGCCTGACCCACATGCAAGAAACTCTCCAGAGATGGGAAACAGTTTAAACAGTTTATTTAATGAATGTTGAGATCCTTGCAGGAAACGGAAGCCAGGATGAGGACTATACGTAATGCTAAAATGGATCGCTTACGAAATTTGCGCACTGCCCGCTTCTCCTCTGTTCACAGTAGGCGAGAATTTAATACGAGCACTTCTGCTCACGCTGATTTCCATCCCCCCCACCCCCCATGCCCTTCCTGTGTGTGTGTGTGTGTGTGTGTGTGTGTGTGTGTAACAAGTTTGCCCTGCATTTCGATATCAGAAACTGCGCCAATCCTGCTGCTGTTTTGTAGACCAGTTCCTTTCTAAATGGGTAAGTAAATAAACTAGTGTTTGTGGTAGTGTACAATGCTATTGTATATATTTTCCTTTGAATTAAGTATTTGTTTCAATTCAAGTTTATTTATATATCGCCAAATCAGGACAAGAGTCGTCTTAAGTCACTTCACACAGTAAACATTCCAATACAGGTCAGTTCATTAAGCCAATCAGTAAAAAGTTTCCTATATAAGGAATCCAGCAGGTTGCATCGAGTCACTGACTAGTGTCAGAGTCTTTACAGCAATCCTTATACTAAGCGAGCATTTAGCGACAGTGGAGAGGAAAACCTGCTTTTACAGGAAGAAACCTCCAGAGTATCCTGGCTCAGTAAAACCAGCCATCCACCATGACTCACTGGGGATCAAGGAGACAGAGCAGACACCCAGCCCCCACCCCACCCCCACACACACAATATATACCAAGGTGTGTTTCTATGGTTACATTGTGATTTCTTAGTATATAAGAATAACACTTTTCTACCCAAAAATAAAAAATAAAAAAATAAAGTTAACAGTTGAAATAGCAGGAAATTATGCAATTAAGAGAGAAATTATAAAAAAGATGTCCAGTGTGGAAAGTGGTCATTGTATCCTCCAGCAGTCTAAGCCTATAGCAGGCAGCATAACTACAGGGATAACTCTGGATAACCTAGCCTTTTAGATGGAGGCATGTTTTCCAGATCTGGGTTAACATCACTGAATGACATTAAGACAGTTTCATAGCATTACAAAAGTATTCATCACCATTCAGTTGATCATTTATAAATCACTGGTGCATCATAATCTCATATACCCAATGATGATTGTGACTTTAGAAAGTTTTACATAATCTATAAACCATTACCAAATGTGGAAAGGAGCATTTGTAAATATTGGGTTAATCATGGAATACATCTCATCAACACACACCAACACTGTATTGGAGCAGGCGGAGGGAGACTAGTGGTCTTAGCACACCTTTGTTGTCGCTTGGCTTCCTAGGGCTGGAGGCTAGGAGGGGGATCTGGCTGTCTGGTTGGCGTCTGGGGTGGTGGGTCGCTTTTTTCGGCGTTGGGCGGGGGAGCTTGCTCATCAGCATCCCAGCAGAAAGGGTCAAACTCTGGGAACCGGTGATGGTTGTACCCTTATGCAGCAGTACAGGGACCAGAGTAAATAGGGTGTGTATGGGGAGCATGAGTGGGTGTCTGGCATGCATTTTTGTAAGTCTTTGGTTGTATGTGTATGTGTGAGCATGAGGGAGGGAGTGTGTGACTGTGTCTGTGTATGACTGTATATGTCAGGTGAGGCCTTTGACTCCTCCCCTCTCCTGGGACTTCTTTTGCTGCTACACATCTTTGCCTCCCCTCCTCCTGCCACACCTGGTGTGGAGTGTGGTGCCTTGGCCTGCCTGAGTGTTCGTGGCTCCCGAGTCAGGGGTTTTAAGATTTTTGGCATCTGCCTGATTAGTCCCGGTGGCTGCCTGGTGCCCGAGTCCCTGGGCTCTGTTGGGTCCCCGGCAGGGCTGGTCTCCCCTGGGTATGGTCGCTGGGTTACGGCTTCAACCGGCTTGGGGGTGGGAGGATGCGGGCGGGCCTGTGGGCTTGCCGCTGATATCTCCCAGGTCTCTGCCGGCTGCTGGTTGTGGCTCGAGGGGGGCGGGGACTTTTCTGGTTGCAGTCTCCCTGGGGTCCCTGTGCTCTGGGGCAGCTCCTGGATCTCTGAGACTTGGAGCTCCCCCCGTCTCCTACACATCTTTGGGGGCAGATTTGTGGCTTCTCACACTCTCTATTGGACGCTCCTATAGAGAAACCTTACATAAAACAAGCATGTGTACACACACAGGTGCTCACATGGTGCTCTCATATGTATGGATTTGGGCACGTTCAACACATGTCTTAAGGCTGTGGTTGGCACCAAATGCATTGTGATTTATTATCGTGATTGTTCAGTAAAACAATGTTGATTTTATATTTCCTCATCAGGTTGACGCAGTGATAGCTTGCTCCTGTTGTATTGCTGTGTTTCCCTTTTCTTTTTTTTCTCCTTCTGCAGGTCTAGAAGCAGACTCTTGTTCATCATTGATTGTTTATTTTTGTGGTTTCATAGCATTACAAAAGTATTCATGACCATTCTTTTGATCATTAATAAATCATTGGTGCATCATAATCTTATATACCCAATGATGATTGTGACTTTAGAAAGTTTTACATAATCTATAAACCATTACCAAATGTGGAAAGGAGCATTTGTAAATATTAGGTTAATCATTATTTAGGCATTTGTATATGTCATCATATCCTCTAAAAATGAATTGTATATATTATCTAATACCTTGTACATTATAGATTAATGACTTACTAATGACATACTAAACACTTGGAAATGTTTATTAATAAGACATTATTATAAAGTGTTACCACATATTTTAATATCCTGTATGGGAAAATATGAATATGAAGAAGCCCACCGCGCTGCATCATGGGCCACCGCGATTACTGAACTTGGTTCAACTCAATGATGCATGTTGAGAAGGACGGCTGCACTGGTATCAAAACGAAACGTTACTTCGCTCCTTTGGGAGCACTTTGGTTTTCAGTACGTCAGCTGCTGCGCAGCCAGAGTCCTTGGCCGAGACAGAGCTGCCACCAGCGGCAAAAAAAAAAAAACGCTCGGAGACCTGCTGAAGTCCCGGACAAGCACTGCTTCTGCAACCGTCCCGAAGAGAGTTTGAGCCGAGCTGGAGCTCACTCGCTACCTGCAGGAGGAATGCATCCACCCTAAAGAAACCCCCTGACATGGTGGAGCAACAACCGGGAGAGATTCCCTTTGCTCGCCAGTCGCAGCAAGTACGTGTGCGTTAGTGCAACGAGCGCACCATCCGAGAGGGTTTTCAGTGTTGCTCGAAATGTTGCCACCCCTCTCAGATCCTCTCTCAAACCGTATATGGTTAACATGCTGGTTTTCCTTGTGGGTAACACGGACGTGACTGAGCTATAAATCACCGTCATTCGTGTGTGAAAGTGAAATGATAGTGCGCCCGCTCCCCCCCCTGGCGCGCGCGCGCCCGGTACATGTAATTTTTTATGCTTGATTTTAAACAACTAAACAAAATGGGGACTTGTTTCTTATTTGTTAGATGCTGCAGCCAAATTTGCATTTATAAGTTTAACCTTCTCCTGAATGTTGTTGTTTTTAAGTTCAGTCGGACTCCGACTGTCGGAGAAACAAACGTTACTGCGATCTGTGTTGTTACTGCCCTTTGATCTGCATTCAGTAAAGTGTTATAAAAGAAGGCACGGCAATTTTTAACCTTTTTTAAATGTGTAAGCATTATGTTTAGATAGTACTGCAATAAAAAAAAGGGCTGCAATAATATCGCACACCGCAATATTAAGCCACCCTGAATCACCGCAGGGGGAATTCCTCAACCGCGACAGCCCTAGTGTGTGCTCTGTCTTCTTGATCCCCAGTGAGTCGTGGTGGATGGCTGCTTATACTGAGCCAGGATTCTCTGGAGGTTTCTTCCCGTAAAAGGGAGTTTTCCTTTCTACTGTCGCTAAATGCTTGCTTAGTATGAGGATTGCTGTAAAGACTCTGACACTAGTCAGTGACTCAATACAATTTGTTGGGTTCCTTATATAGGAAACTTTTTACTGATGACCTGAACTTTATTGGAATGTTTACTGTGTGAAGTGCCTTGAGACGACTCTTGTCGTGATTTGAACCCTCTGTCAGGAATCTTGGTGTGACCTTTGACCCTTTGGCCCTTCTCACCCTGGATTCTCATGTCAGTTCTCTTGTTCGCTCTTCCTTCTTCCATCTCAGGAACATTGCTAAGCTGAGTCCCATTCTGTCTCGCTCTGAACTTGAGACAGTTATCTACTCCTTCATCTCCTCACGCTTAGACTACTGTAACTGTCTTTTCACGTGTCTGAGCAGAACCTCCCTGAACCGTCTACAGGTGGCTCAAAACGCCTGTGCTCTGCTTCTGACCAAATTGTCAAAGTACACCCACATCACCTCGCTTCTCCTCCAGCTTCACTGGCTGCCAGTCAACTTCAGGGTTCATCTCTAGATCAGGGCTATTCAAGTTCGGGCCTCAAGGGCCAGTATCCAGTACGTTTGAGTGATTTCTCTGCTCCAACATACCAGATTCTGTGGTTGAATCACCAGTGCAGCAGCTCATCAGGCTCTGATGAAACCTGCTAATCACCTGTTAATTGAAATCAGATGTGTTGATGCAGAGTTAAAATTAAAACATGCTAGATATTGAATAGCCCTATTCTAGACCCTGGTTCTGGTTTTTAGGGCCTTACATGGACAAGCACTATCTTACCTTAGTGATCTTCTCAGTCCCTACACATGACCCTCTGTCGATTCTGCATCACTACCCTCTCCTCATTCAGCTCTTTCTACCAATTCTGCCTTTCCCAGTATCCACTGATGACCTCTTTCTTATGCATTCTCTCTTTCCTTTTCCTCACATTTTAAATCACAGTTTCTTACTTCTCCAAATGTAATATTGTTTTGATAATTTTTTTAAATTTTTGTTCTTGACAAGCACCTTGTGATTTTTATCTTGAGCTGTTTTATAAAAGATAGTTTCTTCTCCTCCTTCTCCTTCTTCTCCTCTTTCTCCTTCTTCTTCTGTACCCAGGGCCGTTGCTAGCTATTTTGGTGCCCTAAGCACAAAGGCTTTGTGGTGCCCCCCCCCCCCCCCCCCACAGAAAAAACAACACAATAACAGTATGTGCAAGCGCTTCGCCTTAAATTCTCTTTAATTCTCTTGTATGCACAAACTGCTTATTATTTCCAAAAAGTAGGATTGATATTTACATAATATAACATACTCAAAACAGGAACTCCATATTGTTATTATTTAGAACTATGTAACAGATCCACACACCACAAGCACCGGTTGTGGCACATGTGTTTCTCCAATGTAATTTTCAGATGCTTTTTCAGATCCAGGAATCACTCTGCCTTCAGAAGTGCTGGCTGTGGGCCGTGCTCGGTCTGTATCCTCGTCAGGGCTGGGTGATGTTGTAGAAGGTTCAGACGTGATGGCTGACAACTGATCTTGAGCTCTTAAACTGCTGGTGGAGGGCTGATCTGAACTTTTGGCGTGAGCTCCTCCTTGAATGTACTTGTTCATTGAGCCTGCATTCAAACACAAAAAGATAATTTGTCATATGCATTCTACAATAAGATAAAAGTTTTAAACCATGGTACAAAATACTGCAATAGATTATTTATAGGTTTATATTGGCTTATAAATCACTGGCATGTGACATGACTAAATTCAAAACTATTTAACCTTTATTAAGAACTAGAGGCACAATACACACATTTTATACACAACTAGAAAATTCTGAATATGAAGGGAGGAGGTTAGCATAATGGACTTTTTTCTTCAAATTATACCATCAGCAGCTGATGTTCCCCTTGGCCCGTAAATGTTTATGAAATATATATCAACATAGAGCAAATACCTAATTTGAAAATAGGTTTGTCTAATTTTTCATATTAAATCTCAGTTACGTAGCCTATAGGCCACATAGGCTATTTAATAATGATATAAATCATGTCCATAGTGAACTCATGATTAATCACAAACAGCCGCTTATTTAAAAATAAAATTTCTTACTTTACCTTGACGGTGTTTTTGTCCTTCCTGTTTTTGTGATATTTATCAAGTATTTGGGTGGACAAATATGATTCATTTGTTTATTTCTGTTTCAAAACAGCACAGATGGGTCTATCTGACCTTACAGAGGAAACTTTATTTTACTTGAGAAAGATGTTTTAAGATGAACTTATTAAAACAAAAAAAATCTTCAAACTCTTCAAGGTCTATTTTGAAAAACCTTTAACACTGTTCAGACTTATTTTTTGATACAAGTCGCATGAACAGACTGATTTCCCTTTGTTGCATTTAACTATTTAATCTTCTTTAAAGAAGTGCTGATTCAGAAGAGAATAACTGCATTTAAGAAGATGATGACTTATCTGTTTTTTTCTCCAGCAGTAAAAATGCTCTAAAGCTTCTCTGAGGCCTAGTCCACACGTAGCCGGGTTTTTAAAAAAAACGAATATCCGCCCCTCCAAAAACTTGCATGCACACCACCTTGTTTAAAAAAAAACTCTGTCCACACGTACCCGGATAAATACGTTGTTAAGGACATGCCAGACCTGTAGGCGGCAGTACTTGGAGAAGCCAGGTGCCGGGCAATAGCCGTTCTTAACCTCGTCCTTCGTCTGTGGTCTTCCGCAAGGAGCAGTAATTCCGCTTGCAAAAACAAACAAGCAAAACGCGCTTGGACAATTGATAAAGCGAGCGCAGCTCTGAGGGCATCCATGCTGTCGGCTAGTGTAGAAAGTGTTATAAATAAAGCTTTGATTGATTGATTGATTGATTGATAGTGTAAACACAGGTCGCACACGTGATGTCAGCATTTTTTTGTCACGGAAAGTGACGTTGCGGACCTTAAACTCCGGTTTTGTCTGTCCACACGCAGACACCCAAAACGGAGAAAACGCAGATCTTCACTTTGGCCTGAGTTTTTAAAAAGATCCGTTTTCGTGTGGATGACAGGCCAAAACGTAGAAAGATATCTACGTTTTGGCAGATCCCCGGCTACGTGTGGACAGGGCCTGAGTTTCTCTCCCTCTCAGCCTCTCTCACTCAGCTACTAATGAACGCCCGGTAGGTGGACGGGAGGCTGCGGGACAGAGTGGCGCATTATACTTTTAACAGCCTGAAGAAGCAGAGAACGAAATCTGCCCAAACCATGCAGATAGAGTCAAAATGTTAAATGTACGGAAGCAGAGTGCGAAAAACACCAAATTAAAGTCCTGAAAAGCAGCATGCTTACCAAACTCGGCAAAATTAGACCAAAAACAGATTAATTAACAGCAGTAACAAGTCCGAATTTAAGCTAGGTCCAACGACCCTCTGAACTTGACGACACGTGTTTAGAATTAGAAATAGATAAAAAAATTAAGAATTTCCATTAAAATACTTGTCTTACCTAGCCTGGCAAGCCAGACTAAATAAATGTATAATTTAGTCTGGCCACGCTCCATTGACGGCTCTGGGTTGTGGGGCGGGTTCTAGCGTTGTCTTTCAAATGATCTCCACATGCTACTGGATTCATCCTCTTGTTTCACTCTGTTGCATCATCCCACCCACCAGGCATATAGAGTGCCCTGATTGGCCCACAAAGCGGATAAAGCTCTGTGATTTGTTCACTAAGCAGATAGAGCACTATGATTGGCCCACCATTATGGACCAATCACAGCTCTTTATGTGTTTGAAACCCCTCCAGAGAGCTGTGATTGGCCAGCCAGAGTCCTGGTAGGAGCTGCTGAGGTTCCAATGGAGCATGCCTAGACCAAACTTTGCAAAGCAAGAATTTGGTCTAGTTCACTAGGCTATGTCTTACCTGCAATCAAAGCAACAGCATCATCCCACTGTTTTTTCTTTTGTCTCTTTACTGCCCCGGACTCCTGCAGCCTTTTCGGAGCCATGACTGTGCCCGCTGCATCCTCCGCAGGTGCGCTGTGGGGTGGGGGTGGGGGTGGGGGGTGGGGGTGCGCGACACGGTCCATCTCCTTTCCTTTTTGTATTGTTTTCTCTCTGTAAACATGCTGTTAACTTGCTTTGCACATCTTCTAATTGAAATCTGTCTTTATCATATACATGTTATTTTTTCACAAGCTTGCATTTGGTGCCCCTCCCCCGGCGTGGTGCCCTACGCACTGTGCGTGGTGTGCGTGTGCGGAGCGCCGGCGCTGTCTGTACCTCTACTCAGTTCTTCATCCACTGATGAGACACAGCCCTCATGTTCAGACAAGCCAAGTACCAGAAAGACACTGGCCGTGTTCGAGATGAGCCAGTTCTGCGCAGATTAGATCACCGGTGATCGGCGAGCAGTGCTTGCCGGTTAGATTTGTGTCCGACTTGACGCTGACTTGCTCTGACGTCATGCATACGTAGGCAAAGATAACCTCATGGGATCAAGGCGGCCGCAGATTTTCGAGCAAGGCGCAGCAGTTGCTCTCCACCGGTTGCAAAACCTAGGGCATGACGGGAAACGCCTGGCTCTCACCTGATCTAAGATCTGATTGGTTCACATTTTGAAACGAACATCCAGTGGTATAACATGAAATGTTAGCTGGTCACATGTATTCTGTAAATTATGTAACGTTGATGATGACAACTATATAGGCCATAAAGAGAAATGTGTTTTGGGTTCTTTTGTCACGTTTCCTATGAGCACACTAAACCTACAGCTGATGACCTTTACTTATTATTACAGTCATGCCTCCATATGCATTATATTATATCCACAAGCATGTGAGGGTGTTTCGGTGGCTAACAGGCACCAGAATTAAAATGAAAAATTAAACAAGTATGAACTCTAACGTGATATCTTCAGCCATCGTCACCCGTGAGCTACACATGTAGGGAAATCTGTCCGACTTAAACGCCGACTTTCAAAGAATGTTGTTGTTGTTAATCTTTGTGTGAAATCTGAAACAATCAGAGACTGAGATAACAGCTTATTTGGATTTCTGTCATTTAAAATTACTCAAATCTCAAAAGTTGAATTACATTTTAGACCATGCCATGCTATTAATGTCTACACTACTTTTGCCTTAAGCAGACTGGGAACACTTACTACACATTTCCTACACAGATCAAATTGCAACAAACAGCTGATAGTCCAACTGTGACTTATAAAACCTGGAACTCCTGATCAAAAATTAGTGAGGAATCAGCCATTAGATAAATGTTTGGCATAAACAGATGTCTTTGTGTTTCCTTTCCATGATTGTAGTTGTTTATTATGACTTTGAATTATTTATTTATCTAGCCTGAGTATTGTTTCATTTTACCAAGTCTCTCACATGAAACATAGCTATAATAGCCTACTGAACTAGACCAAATAATTGCTTTGCAAAGTTTGGTTTAGGAACGCTCCATCGAAACCTCTGCAGCATTCTGGCAGGCCTATCATAGCCCTCTATAGGGGTTTCAAACCTATCCGCTTTGTTGGCCAATCAGGGCCCTATTTTCGTCTGGTGGGAGGGATGGTGACAGAGTGTAAGAAGATGGCTACAATTATAACTGAATCTGGAGAAAAAAAAACTTGTCAATTAAAAAGGAACACTTTCTAGAAATCTTTCAAAGTGAAGCTTGTGTGTGACTAAATATCCAAATCTGGATACTTTTTACAAAGCTGAAATATACTTTATTAAATATTTAAGCCTGGCTCCTTCATAAAGATTTCTCATTTATTCTCTGAACAAGGATCACTCCAGCTAAGAAGCTAACTCCTCATAACTTCTCCATCAGAGCTCCAAACTGGCCCTGCACCCACAGGCTGACTGTTGATGTGTAGAGGATGAAGGTAGCATATGACTCCAGTATTGGAGTCTCTGAACTGGCTCACTGTTTCATCAGACTCAGTTAAAATAGCTGCTGTTAGTTTTTAAGTCCTTAAATGGAACTGTCTTCACTTCATATCTGTCAGAGCTTTTAAGGATTCATGCCCCTTCTGGAGCTTTAACATCTAGTACTCAGAACCTTCTGGTGGTCCCTAGAGCGAAACTGAAGTCCTGGGGAATTTTCGGTTGCAGGCCCCAGATTTAGGAACAGACTTCTAGACAATAGGGAGCTCAGACTCTGGGTAATTTTAAAACTTTAAAACAGATACATTTTCATGAGAATAAGATTGTGTAGTATTTTTTTTTTGTGTGTGCTAATTTGAACTCATTTTTGACCTATTTTAAAATAATTAATGATTACACATTTCAGAAGCTGGCTTTATTTTACCTTACATGTTTTTCATTTGGTTCTTTGGTCAGTAGCCAAGGGCGTCAGTTTGTTGTCAGAATTGCTGGGGACAATAACCATACACTTGAGTGGGGTTTAAAAACTGCTGGGGACAATATAAGCTAGCACAGGGGTCGGCGGCTCTGGAGCCGCATGCGGCTCTTCCATCCATCTGATGCGGCTCTCTGTGCTTATAAAATAATGAATGGATATTTAAATTAAAAGTTTTATATTTTACTGCATTAATTTTACATCTGTATGCTAATTCTAAATGTAAAGATTGTCTGCGTAAACCTGAACAGGTCCAACCCGGTCTTACTGTGAGACCGGGTTGACGGGTCACGCTTGTGCGTAATCATATGTGCTTTCTGAGCTGGAGGATGTCAGATTCTGGGATTCTCCTCAGACAGGCTCCTGGATGTGTTGCCACATTGGAGACAGGAACAAGCACTATTCAGCCAAAGTTTCATAATCAGGGAACATTTTCTAAGTGACAAGTCTCTGAGAGACAGGGTTTGGAAAACACTCGCTTCAGTGGGAGGAACCTTCTCACATGAGCTCTGGTTCTGAGAGCCTGGATTTGTATTCTGAACAGTCTAAACATGTTTTTAAAAGAAACGAATGACAAAAGTGGTACCTGCTCAGTAAAACCACCAACAAGGTGAAAAATATCAAAATATTGTAGGCAGAGACGGGCTACAACTTCTGGATCATCTTTATATAAATCGTTTTATTGATTATCTTCTTATGAAAGATAACTTTGACGTACACGAGCGACCAGGCGCGTTGCAAGATTTTCAAAAGTATGGGAGATGTTGTCTGTGCCTAAAATAATTTGATGTTATTCATCTTGTTATTTTAATTTCCATAATAGCGGAGCAGGTGCGAATTTTAGACGCAGCGTCACGTATGTCTCCGTTTTAAACATGTTTAAACTGTTCAGAATACAAATCCAGGCTCTGTCTCGTTAGATTGGTGTAACTAAAGTTTGTGCTGAATGAAACTTTACATTAAACCATGTTCAAAAGAAAAGGATCCGATTAAATCATTTCCCCTCATTTACAGTCACGACGTACAGCGCAGTGCGCATGGCTCTGGGGTTAATCAAGTTTAGTTGTTTCTCTTTGCAACAATCTTCACAAGAAGGCAAAACAGTTAAATGGCAGGTTACAGATATTTCCATTTGACTGTATTTTGATGGATAAACTCAAGGATGCTGGCTGTTTTGAAAGAATTACCCCGACGCACACTGATGCGCATGGATGAGCTTGGAAAAATGTTCTTTTTATGAAATTATTAAACTTTGGCTGAACAGCGCTTTTTCCCGTCTCTAATATGGAGACGCATGACGCATCCAGTCTGAGGCAGAATAGCAGCTCAGAAAGCACCTGTGGAGACATTTGATCATGCACAAAGTTTATGTGGAGCAGAAGCGGTCGGGCCACGGCAGGTGAAACGTTCCTAGCCTACATGAAGTGAAACTGTTTAATTGTAACATTAATGTTACTGGACACGCTGGTCTGGTTGGTTAGACCAGTGTTTGAAGTGGAAAACACACACACACACACACACACACACACACACACACACACACACACACACACACACACACACACACACACACACACACACACACACACACACACACACACACACACAAAACAATTAAAATAATGCTGATAGCGTGGACTAGAAGACAGGTGATGGTTTATGTATTTAAATGATGATCAGGCTGCTGTAAAATGTAATCTCCATCCACATCCAGACACAATTATCCTCTATTCTTTCTCTATTTGCTCTGCTCTTGTCTGGGCTGATGTAGCTGATGGTGCACGCGGCGCACCTAACTAGCGGCTGATGCACATTTTACGCATTTGGAGAGGTGGGCTGGATGCTTTGCTTTCACTGGAAGATGGTCCACTTAACGCACGGGTGTAGACTTTATATTAATGACAAATGAATGAAAATTAAATTGGGAGTTTTTACTTCATATTTTATAAATAAAAATGACGGGGTAAAACATTTATGACGTATTTTTAAACGAAATTTTCTAGAGCGACCTGCCTGCTTCACTAAGCCACTGCTTATTAAGGTCTGTCCAGAATTACCGTGGCCCACCCATAAATGAAAACCTGGCGCCGCGCCTGTTATAAACCTCTGCAAATTGTTGTTCTTCACTTTATCAAACTCAGACTTTGTACAGCTAATGTCAAGATGTAAAATTATGAATTCAGTCGAGCTCTTCCGTCCCTCCCTCTCCTGCTCTCCTGGAAACCCGACATTGGCTGTCAGAAGTGGGAGGTGAAGAAGGAGATGAGGCAAACAGAGTGAGTGTGACATAGAGAAACCAGACTGGTGTGGAGATGAGCAAAACAGCTGGAAAAGTGTGGGTGTTGAATCCCCCACGGGTGCGATGTCCATGCGAGCGACCGGTACCTGCTGCTGTCACCTGTTGTGTGCAGCTCTCTGCTGTCTGAGGGTAGGCCCCGCCCACAACGCTGCGGCTGCTGCAGTGTTTTCTTTACTGTGGGAAATGGGTAATAATTGATGGGAACAGGTTGCCGACCCCTGGTATAAGATCTGAGCTGGTAAAACAAAAATCCTCATCAGCAGGCGTTTTTGAAAGTGGGGGGACACAGCTGCCAATCACAAATTTTACCAGGGACATGTCCCCGGCGTCCCCGGTTAAAATGACGCCTATGTCAGTAGCAGCTGCTGCTGTAAATGTGCTTCAAAAATAAAACTGACCTCAACCTTTACCTTGTGAAAACTTGACATTGTTTGCCAAGATAAGTAAATTCAATTCATTTTGATGCCAACGATTTGCACCAAAGATTCATGACAGTCTGATCTGACAGTTGTTGATAAAGGAAAATAAGATGTGTCCCTGGCAAAAAAAAAAAAAAAAAAAAAACATCAGTGGAAGAGCATGCTAAATATTTAATTCAAGTAAGCTAAGTAACATCCAACCAGTATGATTTATTATCACCAGGGTTAGTTTTCTTTATGACATGCAACCTTCTGCAACAGGTATTTATGTGAAACTAATAAACTAACTAATGAGGAGCTGAGTGTACCAATGATCAATGGGCGCAGACTCATTAGTCCTCTTTTCACTGAAGGAACTCAAGATCAGGATGAACATCTCAGAAAGATTCCTTTAATGGTCCTTTAAGTGATAAAACACTCAGCAATGTAACTAAAGATGTTTGAGAGGAATGTTGTGTAGTTTGCCATCACGAGATGAAACACCTAACACAGCAATGATAAATATAATTATGGTTGTATTCCCTTTGAACGTGGGTGAACAGTTTAAAGGTCAGCCACCTGCCGTCACACTAATTTAGTTACCTTTGTTGAATATATAAACACATTCACAAAGAAAGATTAATCAAAGGTAAACAAGTATCTTTGAATCTGTAGAGCAGATAATTAGGCCTGTTCATTTATCAAACTTTGAAAATCTCACACGTACACAATGGTAATCAACAAATTCAATTCCCAAAAGACTTTAGCAATAGAACATAATGAAATTTGGTGTTTATTTACGTGGGAAAAATATATGTTGAACAAGTTTAGGCTTCCTTGTTTCCTTACTTCTGTGAATGATTGAAAATTGGCAACCTCCTATATTCTAATATTTGCACCAAGGGAAAACTCTGCCTGTCAAAAGTGGACCCATAGTAACTCATTAGTTTAGTTGTAAGTAAGGCTAGAAATTAAGAATAATTAGGTGTGTGTCCTTTTGATTGAGAGGTAGCAGAAAAACATCAGCGCTAGCTAGCGGCTAGCTCCGGGGAAGGCCTCACGTTAAATGTTTTGGCCTTCTCAGTTCTCTGAACTTGACCATCATTTGTGTCTGTGTATGTTAATCGTGCAATTATTGGACAGATATGGCTAGCTGTGCACTAACAGACCATCCAAGAAGTCAACTCTTATTTTTTTCCCTAAAATTAATTTTCTGTACTCTAATTTGCTGGTTGAATAAGGTAAAATGCTGTGCATTTAACACAGTGCTGCTTGGTCAAAAATTGGTCGAAGTATGTTTCAGCATGGATCCTCGTTTTTGATCTCAGGGCAGCAGGTGGATGAAGCTGCTTTTCTAAATTAGACAGGGTGATGTCGATTATACAGACATGTTAGAAAACCATCCTCGGTAAAATAACCTGGGTGACAGTAAAGTCTTATCTGCAGTGATAGCTTGTTAATGCAAATTAAATGCTGTTCGTTGATGAGCACAGACTTCAAACTCTAAAAATCTGCTGTGATTTAGTTTCAACAAATTTTCTGTTTCAGCTGATTGTACCATTTTGGAATAAAACTGTTTTTGAATCTATTTCTTTCTGCTCCGTGTTGCGCACATCCATCTGGCCCGTGCATCAGCTGATCCAGCTGCAGAGAAAAAGGATTAACCTTATAATAATATTGTCAACAAAAAATGAAGCAAAGCAAAGCATAATTTTACCAGCAGTTACTAACTTTCATGAGCAAAAACTTATAAAAATGACTAAAGTAAGTCATTCAAATGAATGCAACTGGACTTCTTTGGTTCCTTGAAGATGTTTAGCTACTCATCCGACTGGAATATGGGAGAGTCAAGCTTTTAAGCTGTAGATGTCTATTGTTATTTAACAAGCCAAAACCTCTCTGGTTACCCCGCATCTCCATCCCCTGATGAGCCGTTGAGAGGGAGTTGTTGTGTCGATTAGATCCAGAAAGGTGTGACCTAGACTGAAACTGCTTAGGAATTAGATTCAAAGCTGCATTATAGGTACAGGAAAGGTGAAATCTAAGCCCCCCACCCCCCAATTTAAAGTAGGTTTTTCACATTTGACATAGATAGTTTTTTTTTCTCTTCTCTCAAACCATCTATCTTGTCTGTCCAGAATGTGTACTTTGTCATCTTCAAAGGTGTGTCCCTTGTCCTTCAAGTGTAGGTGGACTGCAGAGTCTTGACCTGAAGAGGTGGCTCTCCTGTGTTGCGCCATGCTCTTGTGTAATTGTTGTTTAGTTTCCCCAATGTAAAGATCTGGACAGTCCTCACTACTTTGGACTGCATAAACGATGCCATTGAACTTCTGTTTGGGTGTTTTGTCTTTTGGATGGACCAGTTTCTGTCTGACAGTGTTGTTGGGTTTAAAGTTTTCCAGGATGTTGTGTTTGGAGAAAATTCTTCTAAGTTTCTCTTAGACTCCTGCCACGTAAGGGATGACTGTACTTTAGCACCTGTTGCCATTTTCTTTGCTAGTTTCTGCTTTGGATGCTTTTCTTGATTTCTTTGTAGATTTCACAAAGGCCCAGTTAGGATATCTGCAGTTTTGGAGAGCTTTCTGGATGTTTTTGTCTTCCTTCCTTCAGTCTTTGTGGTAATGTTCTCGGCCCGATGGTGTAAAGTCCTGATGATTGACATTTAGTGCTCCAGTGGGTGATGTGAGTTGAAATGCAAATACTTGTCTGTGTGAGTTGGTATCCTGTAGACTGCAAGGCTAAGACTTCTATCTTGTTCAAGTTGCACAGCACAGCCCAAGAAGGGCAGTTGGTTGTTGTGAGCATCTATGGTGAACTTGATGTTCTTGTCTATGGCATTAATGTGCTCTACGGCATTAATGTGCTTGGTGAAGTCTTCTACTTCCTTTGTGAGAATTTTGACCCATGTGTCGTCCACATACCTGGACCAGTGGTTAGGTGTTGTTCCGTTGTAGGAGTTCAATGCACTGGTTTCCACTTCCTCCATGTTCCAACTAGTGGGACCTGGATAGTGGAAAGGTGTTTTGTATGTGACCAAGTTGATGCTGCTGCTGATGGGACCCTTGTATTTAAAGCTGTTTGTACCTAAATCTTTTATTTCCTTATTTTTAACTTGAATTTGTAATCATTGTTAGTTTGTTTAATGGTATTTTTTAATTTTATGACTTTATTTTTCTGATTTGAATTTATGTCTTTTTTTAACATCATTATGATTTTATGACTTCATGATTTGTTTTGTTTTGATCTATGTGAAGCACTTTGTGATTGTCTGTCGGTGATGAGTGTGATATAAATAAAATTTACTTACTTACATGGCCAAGATAGCAGTGGTGGGAACCCCTCATTGAGCTTCAGTTCAACACTTGACAAACCTATGTGTGACTTCATGGAGGATTCGTCCATATTTTCTATAGTCATTGGTTTGCCCTTAGACGGTAATTTCACTAAAAGTCAGACTGCATTTTTATGTTTCTAACTATGACAAAAGGACATTTTGTGCATGTACGCACTGATCCAGAGTCTGCTGAAGGTTAAAGAGAATATTGCAAGTTAGAGACTCCCATGAACCAATGTTTAGAGAAACATAATAGAAACTCATTAAAAAAATTTACCCGTACATAAATTATTTAGGCTTTTAGAGTCATTTTTGTGAGAAGATTATTATTATTATTAATTTTTGCCAAACCAAGTAAGGTTAGCTGAGAGTCCTGTTAGCTTAATCCAGACACAGAGGAAACTTTAAATGTATATAATTCTACTTATGATGGACCAAAACCATGAAGTTATGAGTTTGCTGCACGCCCCAGAGAGCAGAGACAAACCAGAGGGAGAAACAATTGTCTAAATCAGAGAGATTGTGCTGCAATGTGAAGAGAAGCAGTGGGGGAGCTGCAGGTGTCTTGTGAGTTAATGATGTTAGCTTAAACTTGTGTGCTAACATCACAATATTGTACAGATTACTATCATGTACCAGACAATTAAAAATAGTATTGGTCAGTTTATATAATATTAATACTTGACTAATATAAACTAATGGGTGTCTGGCAGCTGTCTCATGCTCTTTAATATCCATTTGCACAACGTAGTTAGTTAGTTAGTCAGTTAGTTAGTTAGTTAGTTAGTTAGTTAGTTAGTTAGTTAGTTAGTTTAGAGAGAGGGAGAGAGATGCCTGTCATCCGGTTCTGGAGCTCATGAGGGCTTCTGTCAAGCTGGATCTGACCCATAAACCAGCTTGATTGGCTCACTGGTATTTTTGAAAGCCACGCACCTTCTCCTGGAGGTCCGGGAAGCGGTTCTGATCTGGTTCCGACCCAGAAACCAGCTCGAATGGCTCAGTCTTCTGGTCTTATTTGATCAGTTCTGACCTGGTTCTGATGGTGATCTGAGCTCCATATATCTGAATTTAATTTTTTAAACACCACCACAGGTCTCTGGAGGCCAGTGGGGACCTCTGTGACCTGGTACCGACCGATGAGGGCTACAGAAGTCCATCTTTTCAGCTGCATAAAACTCCCTCAGGCACAGAGTTAGAGTCATTGTTTCTCTTATTTGGAAACCCGTGGACTCGATGTCTGGACAGGCTGAAGTTGATACAGCCTTCACAAACCATAGTTCACTAAAATGAACAAAATCCAAATTAGTAAACACACACTGACTATATAACATGACCTCTCTACCCTGCAACTACCTACTGTCCACACTGAGCTGAAGCAGCGCCTAGCTTCTAACTCCCTTTGGTTACGTCAGAGGTTCAGATTTAGAAAAAGGTGCGTTTTTATAAGCTTTGCCGAGGAAGGCCACTTTTTACTCAAAAAAAGAAAACTGTGCCATTATATGTTTTAAAACAAAACATCCACAACGAGCATTTCAAATACGCGGTAAGGCGTTTTGCGTCACTTCCTGTTTTCAGTGTTGCACTCTGTGTAGCTGTTGAGTGCATTTCTCTGTACTGGGAAATTTCTGAGTTATTGTAGAAGAGGAATAAATGATGCATTGTGTGTGTGTGTGTGTGTGTGTGTGTGTGTGTGTGTGTGTGTGTGTGTGTTTAAGAAGAAGAAGAAGAAGAAAATATCATTTCTACAGCGCCTCTCAAGATAAAAATCACGAGGCGCTTCACAAAAACAGAAAAATGTAAAGATATAAAAAAGCATTTAGAAAACATTTAAAAATATATTTAAAATGAGCAAAAATAGGCAATTGGGATTTAAAAGAAAAAATGTTAAGAAAGAGAGAGAGTGAATAGGAAAGAGGGAAATCAGTGGATCCTGAGGAAGGTGGAATAGGTGGGGAGAGCAGAATAAAGAGAGAGTGGTGAAGAAGGTCATACAAAAGCCAGCTTGAACAAGTGAGTCTTCAGCTGCTTTTTGAAGGAGACCACTGAGTCCACTGATCTCATGCTCAGGGGGAGAGAGTTCCAGAGTCTGGGGGCCACAGCAGCAAATGATCTGTCACCTTTGGTCTTTAGCCTGGTGCTGCACAACCAGTAGGCTTTGATCACTGGACCTCAGGGACCTGCTGGGGATGTAGGGACTGAGAAGATCACCAATGTAAGATGGTGCTTGTCCATGTAAGGTCCTATAGACCAGAACCAGGATCTAGAAATGAACCGTGAAGTTGACTGGCAGCCAGTGAAGCTGGAGGAGAAGCGGGGTGATGTGGGTGTATTTGGAGGACTTGGTCAGAAGCCGAGCACAGGCATTCTGAACCACCTGCAGATGGTTCGGGGAGGTTCTGCTCAGACACGTGAAAAGAGAGTTACAGTATTCTAAGCGTGAGGAGATGAAGTTGTGGAGAACTGTCTCAAGTTCAGAGCGAGACAGAATGGGACTCAGCTTAGCAATGTTCCTAAGATGGAAGAAGGAAGAGCGAACAAGAGAATTGACATGATAATCCAGGGTGAGAGCTGGGTCAAAGGTCACGCCAAGATTCCTGACAGAAGGTTTGGTGTGGGAAGAAGCTGACCAAGAGAGTCTCTGACTTTGGGAACCAGCTTGTCTGGGGCACAGATGAGGATCTCAGTCTTATCTTCATTCAGCTGAAGAAAGCTTCCAGCCATCCAGGTTTTGATAGAGTCTAAGCAGGTGTGTAACAGCTGCAGCTTAGACATCTCAGGGGGCTTAAAGGAGATGTACAGTTGGAGGTCATCTGCATAGAGATGGTAGGAGATTCCTTTGAAGGAGCTCAGTGTGTGCTGAAGAGGAAGCAGATAGAGGAGGAAGAGCAGAGGACACAGCACAGAACCTTGTGGGACACCATGGGTAAGAGAGGTGGTGGAGGACCTAAACTTGGAGACGGCCACAGAAAAGGAGCGCTAGAGAGATAAGAGGAGAACCACTCCAGAGCAGATCCTGATAGGCCTACCCAGTCGCTCAGCCTCTCCAGTAGCAGGTGATGGTCAACAGTGTCAAAGGCTGCAGTCAGGTCCAGCAGGACCAGAACAGAACAGTCCCCTGCATCACTGTGAGTCAGAAGGTCATTAGAGACCCTACGAAGAGCTGTTTCAGTAGAATGAGCTCTATGAAAACCTGACTGGAAGCTATCATAGATGTTCTGTTCATCAAGAGCAGCTGTGAGTTGTTTAGCCACAACCTTTTCCAAGATCTTGGAGATGAACGGAAGTTTAGAGATGGGTCTGAAGCTGCTATGGAGAGAGGGGTCGAGACTCGGTTTTTTAAGAAGCGGGTGGATTACAGCATTCTTAAAGTAAGCAGGGACCTGACCAGAAACCAGAGAAGCATTAATTATGGAGAGCACATTGGGACCGATGGACTGAAAAGCACTTTTAAACAAAGATGAGGGTAAGATGTAGAGGGGGCATGCAGAGGTCTTCATAGAGTTAACTAGTTTGGTTAACTCAGGCAAAGAAACAGGAGCAAAGCTATCTAGGTTGATGGGCCTGGTTGGAGTCGGGAGAGGCGGCGATAAGGCTGAAGGAGAGATGCTAGATCTAACCTTATTGACTTTGTCCACAAAGAAAGACAGAAAGTTCTCACAGTCTGCAACAGAGTGGATGAAGGCTGTAGGAGAGGCAGGAGAGACGATGCTGCTGATGGTGTTAAAAAGCACCTTGGGGTTCCCTTTGCTCTGGGACACCAGGTTGGAGAAAAAGGAAACCCTAGCATCTCTGACTGCAGAGTTAAAGGATGTCAGAAGATCCTTTAGGTGCAGCAGATGGACGTGGAGATGGGTTTTCTTCCACAAACGCTCTATTTTTCTGCATTGGCGCTTCAGGCTGCGAAGGCTGTCATTGAACCAGGGAGTAGGGTTCACTGCAGGAACTGATCTGGTTCTGACAGGACAGATGTTGTCCAGAATGGAGAGGCAGTGCTTGTTGAACTGAGAAGTTAAGGAATCTGGGTCATTATCAGAAGAACAGGGTGGATCAAAAGCAGCAGAAAAATTGCTAGCTGTGCTCTCATTAAGAAAACGAGAACTAACCATACGGCTAGCAGGAGGTGGGGACGCAGAAACTGACAAGTTAAAGAAAATGCAATGGTGATCTGGAATATAAACGTCCTCAGGACAAACATTGTCAGCATTTAGACTCAGGGTAAAAACAAGGTCTAGAGTGTTCCCCCTGGTGTGTGTGGGGCCAGAAACATGCTGGATAAAGCCAAAGGAGTCCAGAAGGCTGGAGAAATTCATGGCAAAGTGATCAGAGGGATCATCAACGTGGATGTTAAAGTCACCAACAATCACCAGTCTGGACAGCTTCACAGTGGAGGATAGAAAGTCACTAAACTCCTGAAGGAAAGAACTGTTTGGACCAGGTGGACGATAAACCACAGCAAAGGAGAATGGGTCCTTACGCCCGACTTTAATCAGCTGCAGTTCAAAGGAAGCAAAGTGACCAGAGGTTGTAGAGCTACATGGATGATGGTCTCTGAAAACAACAGCTAGGTTTCCACCACGACCAGAACCCCGGGGCTGGCTAAGAAAAGAATAACCACTCAGGCAGAGTTCAATCAGACCAGAATAATCAGATGTTTGCTGCCAAACTTCAGTCAGAAACAGAAAATCCAGGTTTTTAGAGAGAATTAGGTCATTGAGCAGGAAAGACTTATTGTTAACAGAGCGGGAATTTAATAGAGCCATGTTGAGTGAGGTGGAGGAATCAGAAACTACTGAAACAGCTGTAGTTAGTGGACGTAAGTTAGCAGGGTTAGATCCACGGTGTTTATACAAACCACTTATGGAGGGAACAGGAGGAGAAACCACTGAGGAATGAGGATAAACCGACCTTAAAAAACTTGGACAGATGAACCACAGGAATGCGGAAGTGGCGCTCAGGTCACCAAACAAAGGGCAAGAAGCTAGAAGTTTGCGCCGATGTTTACCAGATAAACCACGCTTTAAGAGAAGTCTTATTCTCACCTGGATTCCTGCTCGTTTACCTTTTTTCCTCCAACGTTTTCCCGGGACCAGACAAACATAGCCGGAGGTGGCCAGCTCGGGACCGTTGATTGGTTCCGAGCCAGTTCGCCACTCAGGTAAACAAACAGGATGGTACGTCCTCGGTGCATCTTGGGCGATCATGAACGAACGGAAGGACAAAAGAGTCTGGCGATCATAGGAGACAGTAGCAGGGCCACTACTGAAGAGGATCGCAGACAGGAGCAAGGTGGAAAAGAGGAGGTTAGTCGAGAAAAGTTTGAAAAAGTGGCCGGTGACTGTGGCTAAGCCAAGCACAGGCGCCATCTTGTTGCCGACCGGCCATTTGTGTAGCACACAAACATGCTAAAACAAACATTTTTTGCTGTTTGTTTGATGTTGAAAGGGTTGCTTGTCCAGTTAGCTTAGCCTCAGCATGGCTACTTCTGTCTCTGCTTGCACATTAAATGTAAGGCATAATAAAGCTAATCATGGAAATGTCATAAATATTAGAACAAATTCAATTGAGCAGAAAACTAGAAAAATTAAAAGTGGTTTATTGAACATTAGGTGTTTTTTTCCCTAAAACTTTGTTAGTTAATGACTTGATTTGTGATAATCAGAATTCTTTGCTTTCTCTTAGAATCCTGGCTGCAGCAGGTGGACTATGTTAGTTTAAATGATTCGACTCTTAATTATTTAAATCATCATATTGCTCAAAGTACAGGGCGAGGAGGAGTAGCAACAACCAGTTTTCATTCAGACCTATTAATCAATCAGTTACCAATTAATAGTTAGTTTTTTTGAACATCTTATTCTTAGTTTTCCTAATTCAGATTGCAAAACTCTAAAAGCACTCTGTCACGGTTTGCCTCCACCTACTGGTGGATTTTTCTGTTTGGTTTTGTGTTGCAGGTAGGCGCGGCAGACGGCACACCTGTTGGGTGTTTGACTGATTGAGGGAGAGGGGATTTAAGGAGCGGTGCGACTCAACTCCAGTGCCGGTTGATACTCTCACATGGGTATTTCTCTAGCCTCTGAACCTACCTGCTTGTTTTGTGATTCCATGATTATAATCTTGAACTCCGTTCCAGTATCCTGTTCGTGCATCACCTACCTTGCCTGGAGTTGTTCCCACGTCTCGCCGCTCAACGATCCTCTGGACTCCTCTCTCCACGTCTGCCCGCCTGCCTCACGCTCTGAACTCCTCATCTGGTCCAACCTCCCTCAGTTCACCTCCGCTCTGGTTCTGATTCCTGACCGTAAGAACTCTCTCAGTCACCGACTCTTGTCCCCTGGTTCTCTGGTTCTGGTCTCGCTCACCTTCTGCTTATTTCCCCGTAGATTCCGGTCTCCTCCTGATCCTGATGTGAAGCAGCGCCTTTAGTTTAGTTTTGCCTATTCTGTTATTATTTTCTCATTGTAAATAAACCACCATATTTTTACTCACCGTCCCTCTGATGTGATTCTTCATGTCCTGGGTGAAAGCTCTTACCCACAGCATGACAGAATCAACCGGCCAGATAAACACCCCCATTGAAGAATCACTTCCCGCAGCCTTAGCGAACACATTAACTCAGCATGAAGGATCCATTCGTTCCGCCCTCGATCAGTTGTCACTTGTTAACCAGCGTTTATTCCAGCTCGATTCCGCACTCCACCAGGTAAACGAGAGACTCACACCATCCTCTGCGGCTGTTCCTTTAGCTTCTCTCCCGGCTCCACTTCCTGTTCCGCATCACGGGGTCGGTTTCCGAGTTGCGCAATCCCCGCAACCAGAGACATTCGCCGGTGAACCTGAAAGATGCCGTGGTTTTTTATTACTTTGTGAATTAGCTTTCAACAGATCGCCTGAGACGTTTGTAAATTATGCAATTAAGATTTCTTATATTGTCAGTCTGTTGCGTGGTAAAGCTCTACAGTGGGCCGAGGCCAGGCGTCGGCAACCAACCTTTCTGCAAGGACCATTTGCAGCCTTCTTAGCTGAATTCAAACAGGTTTTTGATAAATCAGAATCCCCAGCCAAAATCGCCAAGCAAATCTGGAGTCTTCAGCAGGGCCGACAATCTGTAGTAGATTTTGCCATTGACTTCCGTACTCTTGCCTCCCTGTCCTCACTAGATGAACCGTCACTTAGAGCTGCATTTTCTCACGCGCTTAATGATCGGATTAAGGATCAATTAGCATTTTGCCAGGAACCAGAGAACCTAGAGTCCCTAGTCCAGTTAGCGGCCAACATCGAGAGACGTTTAAAGGAGAGACTCAGGACACAGAACCTCAGACCAATCCCTGACCATGCTCCACCACGATCACATCGCCCTCATCCCTCTCCGGCTCATCCTGAAGAACCGATGCAGATGGGTAGAGCGAATCTAACCCCTGAGGAGAAGGAGAGACGTCGCTCTTTGGGTCTCTGCATTTACTGTGGGCAGCCGGGGCACATGCTGCATTATTGTCCGGTTCGACCAAAAGCCAGGGCCCATCAGTAGAATCTGGGTTACTGATGGGTGGCCTTCCTGGAAATCAGAAATCCCGGTGCAGCTTAATATGTTCTGTTTCCTATAACCAACAGACTTTCTCAACCCAGGCGTTGGTGGACTCTGGATGTGAGAGGAGTGTTCTGGACATAACAGTGGCTCGACAGCTCAACATTCCCACCATTCCTCTCTCTACCCCCATCCGTGTTTCCTCATTGGATGGCTGTTCTCTCACAACCATAACTCATCGCACTGTTCCAGTTACTATGCAGATTTCGGGTAACCATCACGAGACTTTGAGCTTCTATATTTTTCCTTCACCTCAATCGCCAGTGGTTTTGGGTCATGAATGGTTAATTTTACACAACCCACAGATAGACTGGAAAACCGGGTTGGTTTCTGTATGGAGTTCCTTCTGCCTGTCTCAGTGTCTCCTTTCAGCTCCTCTTCCAGCCCAGATCACCAATAACACTCCTCCGGAACCACCTGACCTTACTGGGGTGCCCGCCGAATATCACAACCTACAACAAGTCTTCAGTAAGGATCGAGCTTCCTCTCTACCTCCTCATCGCCCGTATGATTGCAGTATTGACCTCATCCCGGATGCCATCTTACCTACCAGTAAGCTATACAGCCTGTCTAAACCCGAACAAGCCTGCATGTCTGATTACATTTCAGAATCCCTAACGTCCGGAATCATACGACCATCCACTTCTCCCCTGGGTGCTGGATTCTTTTTC
Organism: Nothobranchius furzeri; assembly: GCF_043380555.1. NCBI lineage: Eukaryota > Metazoa > Chordata > Actinopteri > Cyprinodontiformes > Nothobranchiidae > Nothobranchius > Nothobranchius furzeri. The sequence goes on along the minus strand of NC_091741.1, from coordinate 102,432,538 downwards.
GTTTCCAAGAAGGATGGCTCGCTCCGCCCCTGCATTGACTACCGTGGTTTGAATCTGATTACCGTTAAGAATAAGTATCCACTACCTCTCCTATCTTCCACGTTCGAAATGATGCTTCAATTTTTACTAAATTAGATCTGCGCAACGCCTACCATCTGGTCAGAATTCGTGAGGGTGACGAACGGAAGACGGCATTTAAGACACCGTTAGGTCACTTCGAATATCTAGTAATGCCATTTGGTCTCACCAACGCACCTGCTGTATTCCAGTCCCTAGTCAACTCGGTGTTGGGCGATTACATTAACCAGTTCGTGACAGTTTACCTGGACGACATCCTCATTTTTTCCAAAAACTTGACTGAACATCGCCAACATGTCCGCGCGGTGCTCCAGCGCCTCCTGGAGAACCGGCTGTACGTTAAGGCGGAGAAATGTGAATTTCACGTTCCTTCAGTGAAATTCTTAGGTTTTGTGCTGGAACATGGGAAACTAAAGACTGATCCTGATAAGATCGCTGCTGTCTCGTCCTGGCCCACTCCGACTACCCGTAAGCAGCTCCAGAGGTTCTTAGGTTTTGGCAACATTTACCGCAGATTTATTCGAGACTACAGCCGGATAGCTCTTCCATTAACCCAGCTCACCTCCATCAAGAGACCATTTCTATGGACTGAGGAGGCTAACCAGGCTTTCCTTACTCTGAAGGAGAGATTCGCTCACGCACCCATCCTCACTCGCCCAGATCCATCAGCTCCATTCACCATGGAGGTTGACGCTTCTGACACCGGGGTTGGAGCTGTCCTGTCCCAAGTTTCATCCTCTGATCAGCTTCTCCATCCCTGCGCATTCTATTCCCGGCGTCTTTCCCCAGCCGAGCAGAACTATGATGTTGGTGATCGGGAGTTGTTGGCGGTGAAGCTGGCTTTGGAGGAGTGGCGTCACTGGTTGGAAGGAGCAGAACACCCGATTACCATTTGGACAGATCATAAAAACCTATCATACCTGAAGGAGGCTAAAAGACTCAATCCCCGTCAATCCCGTTGGTCCCTGTTTTTCTCCAGATTTAACTTTACCATCTCTTACAGACCCGGTTCAAAGAACGTTAAACCAGACGCCCTTTCTCGACAATATGCCTCCGACAGGGAAGTGGAGCCTTCCACCATCATCCCTGCCTCCTGCATAGTCGGCTCTATCACAAGGGACATTACCAACAAGGTCCTGGAGGCTCAACGGCAGGAACCTGACCCAGGTACCGGTCCTCCTAACAAGATTTTTGTTCCCACCAGCACCCGGGGCCCTCTCATTCACTGGGCCCACACCACCAAGTTCTCCATCCATCCAGGTCTGGGAAGGACCATCTCTCTAATCAAAAGGACATTTTGGTGGCCCTCCATGTACCGGGATGTTAAGGAGTATATCAGTGCCTGTCAGGTATGTGCCAGACACAAGTCTAGTAACCAGCCTCCTCAGGGTCTTCTCCAACCTCTGCCTGTGCCCCATCGACCATGGTCTCATATTGCTCTGGACTTCGTTACTGGTCTCCCTCTGTCTAAGGGCTTCACCGTCATACTCACCATTGTCGACCGCTTCTCAAAAGCCTGTAATTTGGTTCCCCTGAAATCCCTTCCTTCTTCTACCGAAACAGCCAACCTGCTCATCAAACACCTTTTCCGCCTGCATGGATTACCCAGCGAGATCCTCTCTGATCGTGGACCTCAGTTCGTTGCCCGAGTGTGGACTGACTTTGCTAAACACCTGGGAGCCAAGGTTAGTCTCACCTCTGGTTTTCACCCTCAGACTAACGGGCAGATGGAGCGCATGAACCAGGAACTGGAGGCTATGCTGCGCTGCATCTGTTCCTCCAACCCTGCCGGATGGAGTGTGCAATTACCATGGGTGGAATACGCCCATAACTCCCACACGTCGTCATCCACAGGTCAGTCTCCCTTCGAGGTCTCGCTTGGGTACCAACCCCCTCTGTTTCCCTCCGACTCTGCTTCCTCCACCTCAGTTCCTCAGTTCCTGCGCCGAGCCCGCCGCACTTGGAATCAGACCCGTGCAGCGCAGGTTCAGCGGCTAGAGACCCCCCATGTGAGAGTATCAACCGGCACTGGAGTTGAGTCACACCGCTCCTTAAATCCTCTGTCCCTCAATTAGTGAAACTCCACACAGGTGTGCTGTCTGCCGCGCCTACCTGAAACACAAAACAGAAAAATCCACCAGTAGGTGGAGGCAAACCGTGACACATTCTCCAAAACTCGAAAAGAAAAAAACTAGTTTGCAACTACACATCAAACACACCCCTCAAACATAACACACATATGCACACAATGACCAGGGTTTTCTTTTACAGAATCAAGCTGATATTTTGTGAAAACCTTTTATTAGATTTTCACTTAGTTTGTTGTTCTGCTAATTTATCTGATGCATGATTTTATGGACCTCACGTTTCCACTCAACTGCATCGAAAGATTGAGCTCTCAGCGAGCTGTACCCCAAGGTCATTGTTGCAAACAGTAACAGCTCTCAGATATGCAGTTTGACGTGGGAAATTATAGGAATCATATATGATGCTGGCCACAAGAGGCCTGCAAAACTTTGCTTTAATAAATTAATAAATCAAACTGTGCCTCATTTGTGGTTTTCAGCAGTCTTTCCCCTTTTATTTGCTCTTGTTTTTGTTTCTTGGGAATAAAAAATAATTAGGAGCTATGTCTTGCAGTGGAAGGGAGCGTGGAGAGTTTGTTTAGGTTGGCTGAGTTGGTGAAAGACGAGGATGACTGAGACGAAACCTGAGCACAGACAAAACTTTACAGTTAATATGCATCCACCTGGTGCCTGAAAAGACATTTTGAAACGGACAGACAGCTGCGATATCAGTGGATGTGACAGTTCCTTCCCTCTTGCCTCAGTCCCTCCACCTCACCCTCCATTCCTCGTTTTAACATGCTCCTCCCTTTGTTTGTTCATCCTGATATCTCTCTTCCTCCCTCCACCCACTCTGCCTCATCGCCTTGTGATGGCTGTCCCTGACACCTCTGCTCAGTTAGCCAAATGTCACATAACAAACCCGAAATACCAACTGGCCAGTCGATATGGCAAAGAAATGATGGAGAGTAGAAAGTCATTTCTGTCTTGTGTGCTGTTTTGTTCCCAAAGGTGCTGTGGACTCTGGAAGAAAGCATATTATGGAAAACAAGTCAGTGCTGGATGTGTGAAAAGTTTAGTTGTTTTGGTTTTGACAAACTATTTGCAAGAATAGATTATTCTATTTGTCAGAATGGGATTGCTGTACAAACACTAGTAACATGGATGGATTCATATTTCAAATATCATATTATTCCTATTAGTAGGCTAATTGTGAAAGGTTGGCCATTAAATAATTATCTCTGTCCGATGAAAAAGTAATAACTGATATTGCCATTTCCCCCAAGTTTTTCACCATCTACCCATCCATCCATCCATCCATCCATCCATCCATCCATCCATCCATCCATCCATCCATCCATCCATCCATCCATCTACCCACCAACCCACAATATTTGTGTTTTTATGTAAATTGGTCGTTGTTCACCTCATTCAGTTGTTTTATGGATGACTTTTAGGAAGAAGTGTCAAACAAAGTTTTTGACTTGTTCAATAGAAAATTTGCATTAAACAACTATCATCAGGCCACTGGACAAAGGTAGAAAATTTATCCAAATCAGTCACCTGTATTCATTACTTGGGGATTTTCTAGAACAATGACTCCTTTTTCAAATGTAAAAATGACATATATCTCTCCATCTTCCATGTTAATTTCTGTTTCAAGCACTCTGTCATCAAATCACAGCACCCAGCAGGCTCTGACTGGATTGTTCAAACCTTTAGAACTATAAACAATATCTCCCCTGTTTTGGATAGTCTTTAGAACGACATCAATCTAGAAAATACTGATTGTTCTGACTATTGATAAGCTAGCAGCTCATTAAAACCAGAACAGAGTGGATTGCTGTCAGTTATTTCCCCCCCCCCAAAAAAAACAAAAAATTTACTCTCTCACTAGTTTTACATTCTCTGTTTATTCCTGCAGGATTGGAAGAACAGTTGTTTCACAACAGGCATGTTGACTTGCAAAAACAGTACAGCTGCATGCTGACAAACAGAACTTACTCTTACCCCGGCTTTCCACAGGAGCCGTTAGCAGCACGAGTCGGCCGCGTCTCAGGAGCAGCATGTCGCGGCCTTTACGCGCCGGTTCTATTTTCTACGCTTGACGCCTCTGAAACGGGTCAAGTTCGACATTTTTGGGGAAGGAAAGACAGGAAATCGGACGCAGAAATGGAGAGAAGCTCCCGAGATTTTCAGAATAAAGAACGTACTGCCTTCCGGTTGCTTTACTTTAAAAAAGGTTACTAACTGTGCATCCCCGTGAGAAGTTATCACCTAGCTAGCTGTCTCCTTTGTTTTTCAGGTCCGTATTGGCGATTATAAAATGGACAGAACATAAAACACAAACCATGTTGTAGTTTTCTCCTGCTTGTTGTTGTGTTTACTGACGAAGTCACTCGTGTGACTTCGTGCTCTGTCGGTGGCAGCTGCTCCCCTGCTGCTTCGCGTCTCGTGGGAAGGGCCAAGCAGCAGCTTACGCGAGCGAGAAGTGCTGCTGCAGTAACGTGCTGCTGACGACTCCCGTGGAAACCCGGGGTTAGTGGAATGTTGCCTTCATCAGTGCAACTGGGCCTTTCTCTTTCAAGTCAAAAGCACCATGAAATAAGTTTCCTCCTGCTTGAGGTGCTACAACTAGCTGTTGCTTTTTTCCATATAAACAAATGATTTGATTGTAAATTACAGCATATAAAAATACATATTAATAAATGAACATTTGAAGTACTATGAAATCTTAGCACTAGCCTTTAGCTTATCAATTCTGTCTCTATTTTTCTGAACTGAGGTTGTTGTAAGTGTTGTATCAGGTGAGAAGTTAATTGTTCGTCACTTCTCAGCACAAACCCACTTCTTGGCTTTAAAATTGGCGTTTGTGGTGTTACAGATAGCCGCTCTATCTCTGTTGGAAATGTGCTCCATTAGCCAGTGGGCAGGCAGTATGCAAATATTTTCACCGTGAAAATGAGTGAAGGAGGGAATGTCTGGACTGTCAATAAGGCGTTTCAGGCTGGTCTTCAGCAGAAGCCTCTGAGGGAGAGAAAAAGTCTGTGATGTGAAACTTTCGGCTCTTCTGGCAAAGCTAGGAATACAAAACATTTACTTGTAATCCATTTCTCCAAACTGCTCTGATAATATGCAAATGTGTAATCAACCAGTGTGCAAGCTCATGTTTGGCTGGATTTTTGATTGGCTCTTCATTTTTCAGGGTTTTCAAGACTGCAGAATATGCAAGAAATCGATTTGATTTTGTCTTTGCAAAGGAGGACAATTTTGGTGAGCTGAAGATGCTGCTTGTGTGTTTCCTAATGTGCACGCTCATTAAAGAACATGGTTTGTAGGATCAAGACTACATCAATGGACTCAAAATGATGTGAAATGTTGTCTTCCTGTCAAAGACAACAGCTAGACACATTCTTTAGAATATGGAATTGGGGTAAATTAATGAAACTCCAGAAATTTTCTTTTTCATTTTCTTCTTTAAATCCTTTACCAAAGATGGTTCTTTAAAAAGGTTTTATGTATAAACGATATGTAATGCTCTTTTTTTTTTTACAAAAAACAACTTATGTTTAAATTCTCAAAAGTTTAATTCTCTCATCGATGTTTGGAAGCAGAAGCAAAAGTAAATATCATTTTATTCAGAGTGATGAGGAAAAGCCATATTCTCTGTGCAATCTAAAAATGAATCCTCTAAACATTTTATATAATCTCCCATTATGTGCAAATCATTTATATTAACCGGCAGAGCATAACATATTTTTTCACCACAAGAACCTGGTCGTGAGTTTACATGCAACTGACCCCGGTTCAATATTTGCACAGACCGAGAAAAACACATTTCCCTGCTCGGTGTGTATTTACACAACTGCTGTCAGTGGCAGAGCACTTTATGGTTTAAGTGTGGGAGATCTCCAACTCCCTGACAACAAGACAGGGCCAAATCAATACAGAGGAAAAATCGTTAGTAATAATCAGAGCATTTATTGGAATCCTTATGCCAGCCATTAAGCAGTTCTGATTTTATCCCACCCTGTCTTCATTTAAGGATCCAATTTGTTCTGACCTTTAATGACACAGCATGTGGCTGCTGGCTGCAGGAGAGAGACATTAATAGACAGAAAAGAAACCATTACCAACCCACTCTACCTCGCTGTCAACAGAAAGAATTGTATAAAAAAACCCTCTCTGCCTTCAAATTGTACTGCAGCACATTTTTAACACCACCCCTTCTGTGCTTACCTTCAACACATTTATGATTGTTTTTTCCATTCTAAAATGTCTTTGCAGCCATTTGATGTCGCCCCATGAAGAGACTGTGAGCATCTAGGATCTTTTGAAGCAGGAAATTGGAAACAGTTCATTATACGACATCATGTATTTTATTCTAAACATGAAAGGGAAAGGGATGCATTTAAAGATCCTAATAAAGTGTGACTTAGCACTCTGGGATGATTAAAAGAATTATTTTACTCTACGAAGAGGTTATACTTCCTGACCCCTGTCACAGGCTTCCCGATCCCTGCAGGATAATTGACATGCTAATTATGGCCAGCTTGTTTGTCGCTGTTTCTCTTGTTTACTAATGAACACCGTGTGTTGCTCCTGTGGCCTTTATTAGAATGGATCAGGTCACCTCGCTTCTCTTCTGCTGGCACACATGAGGACAAGCCCAAATGCTCGTCCCGGCTATCCGCACCTTCAAAGTGCCCGCCTCGCGTATGAGGTTCGCACGTTGACTCTTTTTTTCCCGCTGAGATGTGTGAACACTGGGAGTGTGATCAGGCAGGCAAGGAGCAGCCAAAAAGGATCAAGGCTCTTTTTTTAACGTGCACCTTGGTGAGATACCTGAGGGGTAGATGTGACCTCCGGGGTCCTCCAATCCATGCACTGTTGTTCTGTTCTGCTAATTAAGAAGCAGTGTTCTGGCTGATTGCTTTCCAGTGTGTAATTACTAAGCCATCTACAGAGAGTGCTCTCCATCAGAGCGCCAGCTTTCCTCCTCGACCATGAGGAAGTGATGTTGGAGTTAGGTGATGCAGAAAGCCAGGGCCGTGAACTGCATTTACCCAAAGAACATCCAAGGTTTCTAAACAAAGACGAAGGACAAAAAAAGGCATCTGGTGTACAAGACAGCGGTGACTTCACATTCCTGCTCCCTGGTCTGAAATGCTTTAGCTGCTGTACCCAGGCCTCAGAGGAAAAATTCAGAGAAAAGTTTTCCACTCTGGAAGTTACTCAGACCTCTGAGGACACCAAGCATTGACTCAGGAAAATCATTTTTAGAGAATACCAAAAAAATAAATAAAAACAACTTCACAACCATCACCGTTGGCCTGCCTTGTTTTAACAGCAGCACATTATAAGTGGTGACAGTTTAGATAAAGAAGCTTTTGAGACATCAAGTTGTAAATGTAAACATAGGTGACAAAATGCCAAAACAGGTTGTGGAAATTTTTCATTTCAACAAACAGTTGGTGCAGCCTTCTTTATGTCATAGTAATGACACAATCGCAGGTGTCAGAGTGTCAAACCACCCTCTCTCCACCACACGCTGGAACACCGTGTTCGTTCTGTTTGATCTTTACGGTGCTGCTCAGTATTCATGAACCTGCTAAGCAGAGCAGAGTATCTCTCCTGGCATGAGCTGCTTCCTCTGACTGCTCCGAGGGACAAGACACTGAACAGAGCCTTCCAGATGAGCGGCAAACAAAGACATGCTTCATTCCCAGCTCAGCATCGACCCATCATATTCATATTCATGTCATAATTAATAAAGATTAGCAATCAGCTGAATGACCAATACAAAATACATTCATAAGGGGTGGCAAGGCATTAGTATTAAAGCTCCCTTATTATTCTTTGCGTGTTATTATTTAGTTGCTGTCATGATCTCTGATTTGTATCTCCCCCTGCAGAGTTTGGTGGAGGTATGTAAGGTGTAGACAGAAATAGCAAAGAAACTCTGCAAATAATTCATACATTCTCAGTTGGACCTCACGCACCTGTACTGGGTTTATTATTATTTTTTTCCTTTAATGGTCTTTAGATTCAGGAAAATAGAAAACACTGATGTAAACGTGAGTTTGTAGGAACAATTTAAAGTGTACTGTTAGTCTGAGGCTCCGTTTTCACAGAAAACCAGCCTGTGCTCCTCTGTTTGTGTTTTTGGGCCTGTTTGTCCCATCTTTGATTTCTAAAAGAAAGAAAATGCAGCTCAAATTTTCATTTTCAACTTTCATTCAGTACATTTTCATTGTATTGGATTTTAAACCAAAACAGATTTTCTTTTGAAATAAACCCGAATGAAGCCAAGCCTGAATGGGTTCTGCTATGCTGTTGAATTGCTAGTGTTGGTGCTAATGTTCCACTAGCCAAAACACGCTCTGCTCTCTCTGGCTGCCTCAACAGTCTTCTGTGGTCACAAGTTAGTCAAGGAAAATCAATTTTCCCTGTGACATAGACTGGATTTTTGTGACCCGGCCATTTTCCTGTCTATTACATTTGTGCAGCTAATGCAGACAATGGGGGAAGAACATTGTCATGGTCAGCATGCATATGTAAATTCTAGTATTTCAGAAATCCTAATAAAGAAAACTCTCTATTTTGAAAGAAATTGATGGTTTGATGCACAACAAACATAAAAAGGAGGTAAAGTCTCTCCTATAGTTGGTGAATCACAAGGTTTGGATCTGAAACTGAAACTGTCAACACATTCTGCTATAAAATGAACAAATTCAGTATAATGCTTATTTTTCAGTGCTGTTGTGTTATTACTCCTGGAGCGAGAAAAGCGATACAGGTCTGACTGAAACGAAAAGCTTGGAAATTTTAGAAAATGATGTCTCCAGAATAACATCAGAACTGCAGCGTTTCTGAGTTCTGGGCCGAGAGCCCACCAGATGCTTACCTTCCTCCACAGCCCTGAATAATGACATGATCACATACCATCGCCGGCCGTGGTGTGAAAGATCTCAAAAATGAGGTGTGTGGAGATCTGCGGAGTCTAGCATCAAGCTGTGCCAAATGCTAAATGAGTCAACACAAGGCTGTTAGTTATCTCTCACTCAGCGGTGCTGGACTTCATTCTCACAAAAAACGTTTCTGTAACAGCCTGCGCTATAGAGAAACCTTTATGCAGTTGTTTCTTTTTCATTTGAGTTGAAATCTTCAAAGGTCACAAGTTATGACCAAGTCAGCCTTGGTAGAGGTTTTGGTTGTTTTAGATGTGCATTAAGTGTCCAATTGTGTAAATTGCAGCGACAGATGGCCCTTCACTGACAGAGCCTATTGTCTCTTGTGGGAAACAGAATATGTGATAATTGACCGGGGTGATGCCCATGTGCAAGGATCAACTAATGATAGATGTGAGCGAAGACAGCAGGTGGACAGAGGAGTGTGATAATTCTACTTTGCGCTTTTATCACAGCTCGAGTCCTCGATTCAGCATCCTCCTCGTGCTCAAGGGAATGGGAAACATCAAAATCTTCTTTGTCTGACACCACTGTTCCTCTCCCTCCCTCCTCCCTTTGTGCATGTTTGTATACTCAACACAACTGTTCCATTTAATCAGGTTTTAGTCTCTGCCACACATTCCAAAAATACACGCTAAAAAAAACCAGGATTCAGGCTGTCATTGTCCAGGAGAAACATTGCTCTGACAGAAGACATTTTTCACGAAAGCTGCATGAAAAACCCAAGACGCGATCTACATTGCGTCAGAAGCAGACAGATCATTTCACTCTGTGAAAACAACAGTTGCAAAAAGCATTCACAAATGAAGATAGCAGCTTCAGTTTCCAGATGTACCACTAATGCTCACAGCTTTGTCTGTCATCAACACTCCACCGATTACTCTCACTTCAGTCATGCCACGATGCTTCAGGAGCCATCTGTAATTCAAATGAAACATTTTCAATTCTGTCACCCTAAACACGAAAATCTCATTATTTACCCTCATATTCCCCAGCCTGTATATCAAGCTTCATTCTGAGCCAACAAACATGCCAAAAGAGGTAATTCAGGCTGCTCTGCTCGGGGATATCCCCGCTCTCTTAAAATATTTAGGAGACTGTTGAAAATAATTTTGAATAAAATGATGTATGTTGCACCAGAATGTATTGCCTCTAATAGTCTGTAATTGTGCCATTTAAATAACCCTGAGGTGTAGATTACTCCAGAATAATTCCTAGACTTTCCTGAGCTGAAATCTGTTGTACTGCCTTTACTGGTTTGTATCAACAACAGATCATCTACAGGAGTTGAAACAATACTGATGTATACAAAAAAGCAAGAGTCCAAAGAAGGAACACATTTAGGCCCTGTCCACACGTAGCCGGGGATCTGCCAAAACGTAGATATTTTTCTACATTTTGGCCTGTCATCCACACGAAAACGGAGTTTTTTCACACGAAAACGGATCTTTTTAAAAACTCCGGCCAAAGTGAAGATCTGCGTTTTCTCTGTTTTGGGTGTCTCCGTGTGGACGGACAAAACCGGAGTTTTAAGGTCCGCAACGTCACTTTCCGCGACAAAAAAATGCTGACATCACATGTGCGTCCTGTGTTTACACTAGCCGACAGCATGGATGCCCTCAGAGCTGCACTCGCTTTATCAATTGTCCAAGCGCTTTTTGCTTGTTTGTTTTTGCAAGCGGAATTACTGCTCCTTGCGGAAGACCACAGACGAAGGACGAGGTTAAGAACGGGGGAAGTACTGCCGCCTACAGGTCTGGCATGTCCTTAACAACGTATTTATCCGGGTACGTGTGGACAGAGTTTTGTTTTAAAACGAGGTGGTGTGGATGCAAGTTTTTGGAGGGGTGGATATTCGTTTTTTAAAAAAAACCCGGCTACGTGTGGACTAGGCCTCAATCGAACTTTTCAACTAATCAAAACGTATGTCAATTTATATTAGTGACCATCATAAGTAATAACTAGAACTGCAAGCAGTTATCAACGGGTTCCAAGCCACCAGTGCCAGTTGCCCACCCGCCCCCGCCCTCAACTTCCCCACTCCTCACGCAGCCCCGCCCCAAAGACACGTTCTCCCGCCGGCGTCCCGTCCTATTTTTAGGGTGCAACAAGACTGTTTTTCAGCCCTCTTTCTGAGGTGGTCTGCTTCAGGCTGACCAGGGCCAACACTCCCTCTGCTGACAGCATATTCACACCTTCCAATAGAGCAAGCCTCTGATTGGTGGGTAGGATCAACCCACATGGGCTTATGGCATGCTCAATTCATTCTCATTCATTATCATGCTGATTACGTAGAACCTAAAAATGTCTCTGACTGCATTCCTTGCATACCTAAGCAAGGATGTGTGGAATCAACCGGGCCAAGCTGGGGCCATCTGGAGTTATCCGGGCAGGGTCGACCAGGTACAGATGGGAATGGCTCTAAAAGGTTGAAGGATCGATCCCAACTCTGACCAGAATGGGACATAAGCTCCAGCCTACCCAGTTAACACAACCTGAAAATCTTAGCCTCTTACATGCAAATAATGATTTTTAGGAAATTTTTCAAATTTGAAATTTTAAATGATCATAAACCACGCCCACTTTGATCAATCATTACCATATTGATAATGCAGTCTTACGACTCTATAATAATGACAACCACTAAGTTTCGTGCAGATCCATTTAGCCAGTTCAGCAGTATAATTTCTTCCTATTTATAGCGCCCCCTGTTGTTGAATCAAGCTGAAAATCAAGATATCCACTTGAATTGACCTTAGGTATGGTGGTTATGAATAGCTTTGAAAAATGTCAAAATCTTTTGAAGTTATGCTAAAAAAACTGTTTCATTCCCCAAAAATTATTTTAAAAAATCATATAAAAACAAATAAGCAAATTATCCAAAATCCCTTCACATCGTTTGGTCAGCCGCTCCTCCTCTCTTGTCAGGGAAAGTAGTGATGTGATTGTGTTGGACGGCCGGGAAAATTCTAAGTTTTTTCTGTGATTGTAGATGTCACTATGACTGATTTGATTTGTAACTTTCTGTACAGAATATATATTTTTCATGAGTAAAAGGGCGAAAACTTTTAAAGCCTATTTATAGCCTATTAGCCACGCCCACTTTTTAATCATTTTCGCAATATAGCGTAAGGGTCCAATGATAAACATATCTGCCAAGTTTTGTGGAAATCCATCAAGCCGTTTTGCTGAAACAAACTTTTTGAATCTATTGGTGAATCCCATCAAAATTGCGTAGATAGGGTTTACCGCTCATACTTTGTAAGGGTCTAGAGTCTCATCATTTTATCTTGAAAATTGTTGAAGATATAATCAATTAGGACATGTGCTAGCTAGCGCACTGAATTTGACATGGTGTCATTAACCCAATTTTCAATAATTCTGTGTTTTTCTTCATCACAACAACTTCTCTTCCTCCATAGATCATATGTTCAAAGGTTGAAGTTGATTCGACGAAAAATGACGAATAGGTGATTAAAACTAAGTTTTGCGTTTTTAGAGATCTAGCAAAAAATCTAGTTAGGTGGAAATGGGCGTGGCCAATACAAAAAAGATGCAGAATCATTCAAGGATCATGTCCATATAAAGTTTTTTGACTGTAGGGCCTATGGTTTGGGAGCTAGTAGCTCAAACGTATTCACCTCCGCAATAGCGCCACCTAGGTGACTCGGGGTCCAAATTTTCGAACCTGAGTAGCGGTCAGGATTTTCAATCAGACTGCCGTATCAGATTTTTCCTGGCAATTTCAGACTGTTGCCCCCATACAGTATTAGCGGAGAAGAAGAAGAATGAAAAATCCGTAGAAAAACAATAGGGTTCCAATGCCCTTTGGGCTTGGAACCCTAATTATCTAAGCCAGGGGTGGGGAATCCTGGTCCATCGAGGTCCAGCATATTTTAGTTTCAACCCTGCATCATCACACCTGATTTCAATCAGCAGGTGATTAACAGGCTTCTGCAGAGCCTGAAAAGCTGCTGGACCAGTGAATCAACCCCTGAATCAGAAGTGTTGGAGCAAAGACATGCAGGATACCGGCCCTTGAGGACCAGGGTTCCCCACGCCTGATCTAAGCTAATAGAAAATGTATTAAGTAATCTCTTCTGTAGAATATGAAAAGTAAATGTTTCCATCATCATGTTAACAGAAGTGAATGTCTAAAAATTTGATTTGTGTTCCTTAAAACACAACAATGAAACGATATTCTGTTGTCTGTCCATTAATGTTGCCACCAAGAACATCCATCCATCCGTTATCTGAACCCGCTTATCCATGCAGGGTCGCGGGGGGCTGCTGTCTATCTCCAGCAGTCTTCATGCAAACAGGTGGGGTACACCCTTGACGGACTACCAGTCCATCGCAGGACAACACAAAGACACACAGGACAAACAACCAAGCACACATTCATGCCTAAGGACAATTTAGAGAGACCGATCAACCTGACAGTCATGTTTTTGGACTGTGGGAGGGTCGGAGTACCCGGAGAGAGGCCACGCTTGCACAAGGAGAGCATGCAATCCCTTTGCAGAAAGACCCCAGGCCGAGATGTGAAAACAGGACCTTCTTGTTGCAAGGCAACAGCGCTAACCGCTGTGCCACCGTGCAGCCTCACCAAGAACAGAAAAGTTTTAGAAGCTTTTGTTCATTTGAGGCAACAAGGGTTATGCTAATATAAGGAGTTAGTTTAAAGTCATACATAATATTAAGATATAATTGTAAGGTTATAATACTTGATGTAAATATTCAAACATACCTACATTCTTAAGATGTCTTTCACATAATTTTAATGCATGCGGTAGAGAGACAAAAATCTGCTCTTTTGTGTTAAAACAGAAACACCATATTACCAGTAACTGTTTGTTAATTTTACATTTTGTTTGAACTAATTTAGTGATTTAACATGATTTTCACTTATGTGCTACATTTTGACAAATGGAGGATTAAAACCTATATACTGATGAATAAAGCTCCCTCCATGCAGCCTCTCTCCCCATGTGCTACATAGGAGCATTCTTCATTAACTCTAAAGGGAACATTTTCCTGTGGTTGCCATGGTAAATCAAGGTATTGGTGAAGTTTATTGAACTCGATAACATCAGAATTGGCTTAAGTAAAGAAATGTTTTTTTTTATTATTCTGTTAAGTGGAAGAAGCTACTTGAGAAGTTGGCCCTCATCATCTTTGTGACACAAAATAATTTCTTCTGAGAGACGTTTGGACTGCAGACCGACAATTTAAAGATAAAGCCCTGAAGAACGTGCACGGCAGGAGAAAACTGAATACACAAAAACAAAAAACACAATAGTATTGGAGACTTTTTGGATGTGTGTGCGAGTTCAACCTCTCAAACACAAAATCTTAAGAAAGAAATTTAGCTTATCAGGCTTTTATTGCTTTGACAGGACATGTGCTGCAAATGTACTCAATATTTGCAAGATAAAAAAAAAGGCAAATGCAGTAAGGAAACAGGATCCCAAAACTGTCATTAATGTAAACAATGCTTTTAAAAAGGAATACAATAACTTACCAGCTCCACTGGAATCAGGGTAACATGTCAACTATGAAATGACAAAGTCTGTAAATACCTTTAAAACATCAAATTTGTTTATGTAAATACTGGCTTCTTAAACTCTTCCATAATTACATTTTATGCCAGCATGCATGTTGCACACGACTGCATTTGTTCTCATGTTTTCTGCATAAAACCTAAAAATGTACTCATTAGATATTTGGACTGAACTTCAGGTTCATTTAAGTCTCATGTCCTTCTACCTTTTTCCCAGATACAAATCTATTTCTGTGCTACTTGCAGTTCATTTTATTTGCATTTCCTGAGTTTTATGAACAGGGTAGTCTCTTTTGCAAATCTAGCAAGGGGTGCTTGATGTGATGAAATCTTACATCATGCAGTGGCTTAGTGGAAGAAAAAAAATACTTCAGGTTCAGCTCAAGGTTCTCAGTGGATTAACTTCTTTCCAGCATTTACAGCCAGTGTTGTCACGTTGTGAGTAGGGGGGAGGTTAGGACCCAAGATGCAGAACCAGGGAGACACAAGGCAGGAGTTGGAATAAACGTAAAAATCCTTTATTAGGAGCGATTGTCCAAAAGTAAATCCAACAGGGCTGGAAGCCAAAACCAAAAATCCTAATGCGTAAATCCTAGAGACAGGGTGCTCCTTTAAAGAGCAGACCTGGAAATATCCAAAAAGAGACCAAGAGAGGGAGCGAGACAACGCTGTCACAAACAATGGAACGACAAACACAGAAGGACAGGACAGGGTTTTATACTCAGGGGCTGGGTGATTAGGAGGATTGGGCACAGGTGATATTAATAACAAGCGGAGCAGAACAGGGCAGGTGAGGAAAACCCTAACTAAAACCAGTAAAACCAAGTTACTGAATTAAATAACTTAAAACACTAGAAATAAGACACTGAAGAACTAAAGATAATACAACTAATGATCTAGGAGTAAGAGAACCAGAAACTCTAGAAGACAGGAGAGGATGATACCTAAAGGGAGAAATGAACTAGACAATATACAATAATAGAAAACTACTGATAAGAAAAGTGACTAAGCGCAGGGGTGTCCAATCCTGGTCCTGGGGGGCCGGTATCCAGCAGGTTTTGTGGTTTTTTCTGCTCCAATAGACTTGATTCAGTGGTTGAAACATCTGTGCAGCAGCTCATCAGGCTCTGCAGAAGCCTGTTAATTAGCTGCTGATTGAAATCAGGTGTGTTGAAACAGAGTTCAAACTAAAACATGCAGGATACCGGCCCTCCAGGACCAGGATTGGACACCCCTGGTAAGGGAAACCTGGAGAGAACCTGGAGGGAGCTGGGAAACCACAGGGAGGCACCTGAGGGGGGATGCAGACAAGGAGACACATTAGGAACACAAGGCGACACCTAAGGGGAACCTAGAGAGGCATGGAGAACACGAGGAGACACCTAAGGGGAACCTAGAGAGGGATGGAGAACACAAGAAGACACATGAGGGAGATGCAGAACGCAGACCATGACAAGTGTAACTTGTTCTGTGAAACGAATGTGCCGGAAAGCAGGTTAGGGAGATAAAAGATTAGTTCATGTAAAAAGCACCTCTTTCCCACCTATCAGGTCTCTGGTAAAATAATAATTAAAATATGTTGGTGCTTAAATAACAACATTTTTAATTTATGTAGCTTTTACTGACATATACCTTCAAAAGACCGATCCCAGAGAAATAAAGTGAATAACAAGGACTGAAAAACATTGGGTTACGTTATTTTAACCCGGTTCTTTGAGTGAGGCCATGGAAGTTACAAACAATGACATCATGTCTGTCTGTGACAGACCTGTTGTGCCATGCCGTGGCACTGCCTTCCCAATATTACCATGGCCAACTGCCCCTCCGACCCATTCGTACGATTTTTTCTATCCATGCAAGACCAAAGAGCCATGGTCTAATTAATGTAACCCAATATTTTTTTTCTAACTTTGGCTTTTCGCTGTGGGAGATGTGGTCTGCTCCTGGTTTGTATGCTCATCCTGAAGTGCGCTGCAGCAATACCTGCTGGACCATTAGGCTGACGGTGGGGTCTTTTGCCTCCAGCACTAAATGTCCCAGTGAGGGCTTACCCCTACTGCACACTGGAAGCATCAGCGGCGTGGAACAGCAGCAGAATGGCACAGCTTCAAACAGAATCCATTTTAGTCTATGGAGTGTAACAAACAAGCAGCGACGTGATAATTTTCAGATGCGTCCCAGAAGCAGCATGTCACGCCTTAAAGATAGGATTGGGTTCTATTTTCTCTGCTTCTGGGATGCATCAATTACCGCAGTTAACATAGGGCTAAACAGGAGTTCACACGCAGTTTCAGTGTGAAATCCCAGATCATTTTCAAAATAAAAGTATTGCAGCAGTGCAATTTCATATATATATATATGTAGCTTATGTGTGACCTAATGGCTTTTTTACTCACAGCATCGTTCCAGAAATGCATCTGTATTTTCATGACTTTATTCCTGGCAGTGGAGAGGAACAACAACATATCTAACATAAAACAGCGATAACAACGTAATTTCCTTCTTATTGATTTAATGGCAGATTGCATAAACAAACGATAACCTTTGAAGTCTCAAGGGATTTTGTGATTTCGCGAGTTGAGTGATGAGCTTTGCAGAGTAGCCACTTAGCTGCTGATACTCTCCTGGTGTGCACTCGAGTGCTGTGATTGCCACAAGTAAAATGTTCCATGCCACTGATGCTTTCAGTGTGCAGCCAGGTAAGACACATCCTGCCTGTGAAACCACACAAAAGTGTGCAACATGGCCAAGCTAGCTGCTGCAGAAATATCCTGCACAGACACACCAAGAAACAGGGCCCAAGATGTGCCCTTGCTCCATGTAGAACGAGCCACCTACGAAAGGCTTCCACAACCCAGTGTGCCCGTCTCCAGTGAGACAACGGCTTGTCTTTAGACTGCTCCTCTGGAAGAGTGCAGGACTGAATCTTTGAACACACAAATTTATCCCCACAGCACAAAGCTGATGCCCCAGAGTGCAGTTGATGACCCATTTCCCCCAGGATTTCTCCTTGATATGCTGATAATAGCATGATAGCATTGAGAGAACACAGAGACTGGCCAGCATATGTGTACATCCTCTGATAAACATCAGAGGATGTACAGGCTCTGCAGCTGGGGGTTGCACCAGTCCCAGTTCCCTCATACCCTGCACCTCCAGTTTAGAGCATTCAACTCAATTCAATTCAAATTCAATTCAAAAATACTTTATTAATTCCAGAGGGAAATTAGAGTTTCAGTACACACAATTCTGAGATCAGACATACATACTAGACACATGACAAGAATTGGTGACTGTGGTCATTCGCAACCCGAGTTGCGCTACTGTAATAGATCAAGAGGGTGTACAGTATATGAGGACAGAGTCAGGGGGAGGGGGAAAAAAGGCACTTCAGAGTTACCCTCCACAGAGAGGGCAGCTTTGCGATGCAAAAAAAGCACCTCAGACAGAAATGCACACAGGCTTCAGACATCACACAACATAAGTGTCCACTAGGTGGGGAGGTAGGGTCGGGACTCTCCTCACTTCAGTGCGTGCAGCCGCATGGGGCAGCGCTCATCACCTCTGTTTGGACAGTGGAGGGAGATAATGGGTCAGAGGGCACATTGACTCCTAGATACGGTTCCACGGCCTTCACCGGTCACAGTCCCACCCAGGCTGGGATAGAGAGAAAGAGTTTCCATATTTACGGCAACATTCCACATTTCTTCTGAGGCGGGAGTTATCAATTCAGCCTCACAGGCTCCAAGGACACCAGATTCAGATAAAAATTGTTTTGGGGACAGACATAGATAATTTCCTCTCTGCCTTAGATTTCTGTTGGTCTACAACCCTTCTAGATCCAATAACGGCATAATTAATCAATCCCAATCCGTGCTGATCCGTCCCCTCGCTCCTTCATGGTATCCGCCTTTCGTGCCAGATCCTGAATCTCAGCCAAAGATCCAAGCTTACGACTCATCTCGACAATTATATGAGTTTGTGCGTTCACAGCATGATGCATTCCATCCCTGAGCTCCGGGATTGAGCCAATATTGCTTGAAAGCTCGTTAATTTTCCGGTAAGCCAGGTAACCGCTCAGGCCAAACAGCAGGAATCCCAACACCAAAACGACGAATATCCAAACATCTTCAGAATCCTCTACAGACAGTTGAGAGAGGCATATCAGGCCCCACTTTTTCCAGGAGTCCATGATATACCCAGCTGGCTCTGCCCCAGAGGGGCATCCGGGAGCCCCGTCTCCCACTCTCATCGTTAAAAATGGATCTGGTCGGTTGGTCTCTCAACGCGATTGACAAAATTTTTTCAATAATTTCCAGTTTCCAGAAAAAATGCAGAAAGCATTGTGCACAGACAGGACAAAGAGCCTTGGGATAAGGAGGGAGGGAGAGGAGAAAAAAGCGTCTGTACTCTCCAAGAGCCTGAAGAAGAATGAGCCTATGGTGGGGAGTTTCCACTTTAAAGAGGGCGAAAAAATGCTGTTAATCAGCAATCTAAAACTTACTTTGAGTCTGTAAAAAGCACAAAAAATGTTATTTTGGTTTTCATCTGTCCCAGGAACCCTGAAATAGGCCATTCCATTCTCTCAATTTCAGCCCTTCTCTAAAAAGACCCGTTTACCCCTCCCACTCGACCAGGACATGAATATGACAATGAGCTGCTTGCTGATTGGTTGGATCCCCAGAAGGGCTCCAAAGGCAGAAGCTAGACGCTCCAGTTACAGTCGCATAGCATTAGCAGGTGGTAGCAGCTAGTATCTTCCTAACCTGTTATTAAAGATGTGGCTCCATCTGGCATTCAACCTTAAATGTTTGAACCCAACTCAAAATAAAGTTGTTGAGGACCAGCCAGCCAGGGACTGGGAATGACAGTATCAGATGGGTAAGTTTTGTCAAGAAGCTAACTATATTAGCGTTAGTTACTAACATCATGCACCCATGTAGACGTAGTTTGTATCTTTTGTCATAGAAACAGTATTTTACCAGCATGTTGCACACGTGTTTTAGTGTTGTTGCTACTACTTTGTGCATCAATAAATATTGATGTTTAATCACCGGAATAACTCCGTGAATGAGGCTATTTTCTGTAGCCAACCCTAATTAATCCTTATGTCAGTGCTGCTTCCCCTCCAGATCGTCTCTAACACCAAAGTTTCAGTTTTTTATTTAAATTGACGTAAATCAGCTGCAGCAGCTAAACTGGTAAGACACGAATGTCTGTGCAGAGTCTGATGCATTGGTAGGAACTATTTATCTGCAGTAATGTGTGAGTTTATACTGTACATTCATCACTCAGGTGTTCTGTAATACATGTAAACTCATGGTCCTTCATGGTGAGGGAGAACATTTGTTGTCGAGAAGAACCACAGGTAAGATCAAAGGTCAAATAGGAAACACAATGATTGTTACTTCATCACAAATGACAGATTACATGTTTCTGTCTGCAGGTTCCAATAATGAACCAGGTTGTATGCATGACTGACCATCCAGGCTTTGAACTAGCAAGATGTCTACAGAGCTGACCTCACTGCTTCCACGTAGGGCTGAGCATTCATGGACAGCAGAAGTAAAAAGCAGATTCAAAAGGTTTATTTTCTCACTTGCTCAGTCACCAAAACACCATCTCCTTGCCCACTGTTGACACCTCAGCTGGCTGGTGACTTCCTCCTGCAGGTTTGAAACAGACATTTACCTAAATGGTGTTTTTTGGGATTTGGCTGCAGGGTCATATCAGAAGTCTTGTGGATTTGTGGGAAAAGTCTTAAACTCCAGACGACATCTTTTGGCTGCCCAGAAACTTCTCACTGGAGTGGATCAGTATGGCAGAGAGAAAGAAGGTCAATTTGTGTCAGCGGCCACAGTGTGTCACAGTTGCCTAAAGGAAAAAAAAAAAGAAAAGTAGTTAAGTTGCTTGTTAATAGACTTGATCTAAGTACTTAAAATAACTTAAAGGGGTTGTCAACCCTGCCTCAGAGTCCTTCTCCACCCACATATCAAGTTTGAAAAATGCAACATTAATAGGCGGTGCCTGGCGGACCGAGAGGGAGGAGCTGCGGCAGTGATGAAGATGGATGGGTAATGAGGCGAAGCTAGCTCTTTTCACTCTGAGCAGTCATTTGAAGTGGAGGACGTTTCTCCCCCTCCTTACCCAGATAATCACGAAGAAAGGGACCAAGTCTATTTGGAGGGGACAAGCAGACCTGAGGCCTCATTTATCAAGCTTGCTTATGCACAAAACGGGGTCAGAAAACTGCGTAATCAACTTTCCACGCAAACTTTGGGATTTATGAAAGAAAACTTAGTGGAAAAACGTGCGCAACTTAAAGTTGACTAAGGACCTGGCTTACGCATATTTTGGACATGGAGAGCACCTGCAGTGCTGCTGCTGAGAAGGATACAATTATGAAATCCTGCAGCATTATCACTTGTACCGCTTCGTTTTCACACAGAACAAGACCCCCCGCACGCACACACACGCGCGCGTACACACACATGCACGCACACTCACACACACACACACACACACACACACAGTCTGAAGCGCTGAATACGGAATGCAGAATATCAGCAGGGGGACAGATTGAGACAGAATGTCATGCGTCTCTGACAGTGTGTGTCCTGTCACTGTGATCCCATTGATCATGCGCCCTGGCTACTTGGACAAGGGAGATCTTCGTTTGGGTGACTGGTTAATGTGCGTGACTGTCACCCGGGAGTCTTGGGATCGGATCCCGATTGGACCATTTTTTTTATATCCACCACAGATCTCTCTGAAGAATTCACAACATTGACGGCTTCAGCAATGCTGTGCCACTCCGTGGATTTTCTCTTTTTTGTTTTGCAAAAGCACTTCCTTTCATTTCTCCACCTCACCCACAAGTACCTGAATTTCTGCTTCTGTGAAATTGCGCTTCCTTGATCTGCCTTGATCTACGGTCGCCATGTCATTGGCGGAGCGCTGCAACAGCCGGCTTATGTATATGCATGAGATCCACAAGGCACTTTGCATTGACTATTTATGGCAGTAAGTGGGCGTGGTGAGGGCGTGATGTGACTAAAATGCAGCTGAGAAATATTCTCGTTAGTCTCCGATTTATGAAGCGGAGATTACGTGCAGCTGTGCGTACTCCATGTTTGATAGATCATAAACCTGCTTGGCATAAGTAAATTTTTTTGCTGAGCTTGGGGGGGGGGGGGGTCCACAAAAACAAACCATCAATGATGAACAAGTGTCTGCTTCTAGACCCACAGTAGGAGAGAGAGGACAAAGAGGAAGAAAAGAATAGGGACACACAGCAATACAACAGGAGCAAGCTGTCACTGCATCAACCTGATCAGGAAATATAAAAGCATTGTTTTACTGAACAATTGCGATAATAACTCACATTGCATTAATTGCCAACCACAGCCGACATGTTGAACGTGCCCAAGTCCATACTTACTAATTACGAACTTTTACAAGCAAATAAATCTCAAAGTACGTGACTGGCGTGGTCGAAACATCATTACTTTTCATTTAAATAGCAGTACAACATATGTGTGATCAAGAGCGTAAGGTAAAGCGAATTAGAATATAGCGTTTTTAGCCCCGTTGACTTGCATTCATTTTCTCGTTCTTCCGGGACCCATGGTGCGGAAGTGATTTAGGCTCCCTAGCAGTTACCGTTAGCATTGCTTTGCTAACAGCACGTTTGAGTCACTCACCCCCTCCCTTCCTGAGAGCTATTTAGCGCTGCTAACCTAGCAGAGGGGATGGAGCTCACATTCATAAGGTGGTGACGATCAGGTTGGAGGAGGAAGGGCTCCACATTAAGACGTTTTAATGGCAGGTTTCTAAGAAAATAAGTTCTTCTCTCACATTTTTAAACTTTCTAATTCACATTAGGTCACTCAAGGCTTTGACCTTTTGGCATGCTACTTTGGACCACCCAAGCTGTTTCATGCAGCAACAACAGGAAAATTTAGGTTTAGACTCTGTCCCGTTTAATGGACGAGCTCATTTCTCTCATGCATGCTGGAACCGCTGGCAAGAGTTGCTTGGCTGGTGAAGAGGATGATGGGAGCCTTTTACTATTGAACAGCTCTTGTTCCACTCCTTCTGCCCCTTGGGCTGCAGGTCACTGAATGTAAGTTTGTAACACTTTATAATAACATTTTCTTATTTAACATTTTCAAGTGTTTAGTAAGTCATTATCAGATCATTTGCAAGGTATTAGGTAATATATAGCGTGATGCTACGTACCCCCACCCCCACCCCAGGCTCCAGGCTGGAGGGCAAGAAGATAGCAACCCCCCTGTTGATTACAGTTGTGTTTATGTCAATAAACAAAGATAATTAGCAGCAAAATAAAATATATAAGCATGGTTAACACACGGTCCTGTAGTCTGCACAAGTAGACGAATGAAGGATGTAAAAGTTCAATTTTACAGGTTTCCAGCTGATAAAATATGCTGATGGCAGTGGTTAATGGCCAATTCTAGTAGATAAGCCACCCACATCATGGCAGACCCCTGACAGAATAAAAAAAGATCTTGTGACAGATAAAAAGTAAAAAAATAATTAAAAAAAAGTTCCATTTCTGCCCCACATGTCTAGAAACAAACAAGTTATAGCCATCTAATGACTTATATGCTTTTATTATATAATTATGCGCGACCACCAGGACGAGGATCCGGCCGTGGGAGAACCGACCGACTGAGCAGATCCAGCAGTGGAGGAGAGCTTTACTGCAAATCAGTCCTGAGAAATAAATGTGTGTGAAAATGACAGCACTGGTGTTTTGTGTAGTTCTGCGTTACAATAATTACACAAAATATTGTGTAATTGGAGCGGGAAGCCGCAAATGTTGTTTGTTTTTCGGTTCACGTTGCTTATCAGATTAAACAAAGGATCCGTTAATCTCCGAAGACGAGCGGTGTCACGACGATCGTTCAGCATTAACCGTAAAAATGTAGAAGAGATCCAGTTACTCCTTCGGTTCAGCTGTGAGAAGTCCAGACAGATGGTTCTGGGGTTCTATTGCTAGCTTAAATCGTGGAGATACAGCTCTGGGTAATGGCTGGAGATGGGGTTCTTGCCCTCCAGCGTTGTGTGGGTGTGCGCGGTTACATGGATGTAAACAGTAACAATGGGTCTATACAATCATTTATAGCCATAAAAAAACATTTTAAATGACATTTGTACATCTACAAGTAATCTATTACACTGGCTGCTTCTGCTAATGTAAAGTGTGAACACTTCAGTGTGATTCATTTGAACAAAAGTGAATCATTTGTAGCTCCACAAAAATAATTACAATGGATATTTAGGTGTTACGTTTTACTTAATGGCCAAGGTAATCCATTGATAAATCAAGAAATCGGATAAGCCTTTATTTATCGGATAAGCCTGAGCTGAGGGTGCTCCCTACAGGAGGGAGGACTGGAATCCAGCCAAGCATGGGAGATAGACGAGCTTGGCCAACCTCAGCTAGATGATCCTGTGTTAAAACGAATTAGGGAGAGTAAACATAATGGGGAGGCTGTGTGCCCTGATGATTCAGAGCTTGCTAACCGAGCACTTCGCTCTCAGACTGCAGGTTTACTGGTGGTTCCCAGAATATCTAAAAATAGGATGGGAGGCAGATCTTTTAGTTATCAGGCTCCTCTCTTGTGGAACCAACTCCCAGCTTTAGTCCGTGAGGCAGACACCTTGTCTACTTTTAAGACTAGGATTAAAACATTTTTATTTGATAGGGTCTATGGTTAAACTCTGATGTTAGCCTAGATCTGGACAAATGGGGGAGTAGAGGGAGGTGGAGTGTACAGTCGGTAAAGACGGCTCTGCCTTACCCTGTCTCCAACATGCCTCCATCTAAAAGGCTAGGTTATCCAGAGTTATCTCTGTAGTTATGCTGCTATAGGCTTAGACTGCTGGAGGACACACTGACCTCTTTCCACGCTCTACTGCTTTCTTCTACAATCTGCTCTTTAACTGTATTATTTTCTGCTATTTCAGCTGTTAACTTTATTTTTTTTCTAAGTGTTTTTCTCCCCAGAAGAAGCTACAATGATGTTCTGCTGAGCTGTGGTGGCCTCATGGAGGGGGACATCGTCTTGAACACTAATGCTAACCATTTAATTATTCTCCCTCTCCTGATGATAACACTTAACTTTCCTTGACATTGGATTTGCTACTACTAGTTTACCCATCTAATTATAGATTCACTAGGATAAATACAATAAAGTCTCTCACCAAATAGAATATTTACTAAGAAATCACAATGTGAATACAGAAACACTACTTTGTGTGTGTGTGTGTGTGTGTGTGTGTGTGTGTGTGTGTGTGTGTGTGTGTGTGTGTTTGTGTGTTTGTCTCTGCTCTGTCTTCTTGATCCCCAGTGAGTCGTGGAGGATGGCTGCTTATACTGAGCCAGGATCCTCTGGAGGCTTCTTTCTGTTAAAAAGGAGTTTTCCTCTCCACTGTCGCTGCATGCTTGCTTAGTATGAGGATTGCTGTAAAGTCAATGACACTAGTCAGTGACTTGATGCGATTTGCTGGGTTCCTTATATAGGAAACATTTTTCTGATTGGCTTAATGAATTGACCTGTATTGGAATGTTTATTATGTGAAGTGCCTTGAGACGATGCTTGTCGTGATTTGACGCTATATAAAAGTTTGCACCTGTGTGGGATCAACTTGAAATGCAGGGTTCTAAGTTGGTGCGTGTGACTCCAGCAAACTCTGATGCAGCTTCACAGATCCAAGTGGTGTTGTCCCAGGCTTTAGTGCCAGAAGTCCTGAAACAGCTACATAATGTCCCTACCAGGGGCCATCTGGGGGTCCAAAAGTTACAGGGTAACATCAAGGACCATTTGAATTTATTTATTCTTTTGGCCTGGCTGGTTTAGAGATGTAAGGACTTGGGTTCGTGAATGTGTTGATTGTGGGTCGTCTAAGATTCACGGGGCTACACTGCGTGCGCCTTTACAGCAGTCATTCACATCTAGGCCTTTTGAACGTATCGCAGTGAACATTTTGGGCCCACTCCCTGAAACAGGACTAAAAAACAAGTACATTATGGTAGTGGGGGATTACTTTTCTAAGTGGACGGAAGCTTTTCCCCTCCCCAACCAGGAGGCTAAAACAATCGCCAAGGTCCCGAGTGAGGAATGGGTGTGCCGGTTTGGAGACCCACGTAGCCTCCACCCTGATCAGGGGCAGAATTTTGAGTCTAAGCTATTTCAAGAGTTATGTGGGCTGTTGCAGATCTACATAAAATGCGGAGTTCTCCCTATCACCCTCAGTCAGACGGATTGATGGAGAGATTCAATCGGATGCTGCTGTCTATTTTTACATTTTTTGTTGAAGATAATCAGCTCAATCGGGATTCCCTGCTGCCATATGTGATGTTAGCCTATTGCAGCAGTGTTCATGCTAGCACATCTGTTACACTACGCTCTACTGTTTTTTTCTTGCTGAAAACAGCTGGAAAAACTTTGTTAGCTTTGGGTTAGCATGTATCAAGTGTCCCGCTTATCTCCGACCATGGAGCAAGAGCTGATATAAAAGGCCACGTCGCCCGGTTACGATCGCAGTGGTCTGAGCAATCGTTAACATTATTATTATTAATTTTATTTTTATTGTAAGAGTTTTAAGAGGTAAGGATACGAGAGTAATGTTATGTGTTAGTTTTATTTTGAAGGGCAGTTCAGTGGGCGAAAAGGGTTGTTTCCGGTTCTGGTCAGAGGCTGTTGTTCTATGGAAAGCCGCTCTGTTCCGAACTGTTCTGTGGATAACTAAAGAAGTTGTAAGGCGTGGGTTACTGCCGACAGTGCACAAAAGGAGCTTCAAAACAAATATTTGTAAACACTAGACAATTTTTTTTTCCACAATTGATCTAATTCACTTTATTGAACAGTAAAAGGATTTGAATTTGTTAAACAACTTGAAACTGAGTTTCTGCAGCTAGGAGCTGGGAGGGAGGGATGAAAGTGTCGTGTAATACACCCAGCTTCCACTGGGTGACTCCTATGAGCTGAAACCCGCGAGGGAGGGGGTGAGTGAGTCGTTCGTGAGTGAGGCCAGGGTTAGGAGTAACTGAATGATGTGTTCATGCTACAACTAGCACCGCTAGCTAGCTCTCAGTAAGGGAGGGGGTGAGTGACTCAAACGTGCTGTTAGCAAAGCAATGCTACTGGTAACTAATGAGCTTCCAGCCCAGAACAGGTAAGAAAATGCTTTTGTTAACAAAGTTGCTGTTGTTTTTTGCAACCATTTTATTGATGAGCCAGATATATTTCTACTAATGAAATTAGTTTGCTAAGAGGAACAGACACGAGTCAGTTAATGAGTCAGTTGGGGTTGTGAATCATGATTCGCGAGTCACTAAATTGATTGTCGAGTATTGAACGATTCGTTCATGACTTGCACATGACTAGTGTGGAGGTGTTTTGCTCACTGGAGAAGAATTTTGGGCTCTCATTGAAGGAAAAATGGCATCTAACATGGTGTCGCTCTGAGACTAAGACCTAGTCCACACGTAGCCGGGTTTTTTTTAAACGAATATCCGCCCCTCCAAAAACTTGCATCCACACCACCTCGTTTTAGAAATAAAGTCTGTCCACACGTACCCGGATAAATACGTTGTTAAGGACATGCCAGACCTGTAGGCGGCAGTACTTCCCCCGTTCTTAACCTCGTCCTTCGTCTGTGGTCTTCCGCAAGGAGCAGTAATTCCTCTTGCAAAAACAAACAAGCAGAAAGCGCTTGGACAATTGATAAAGCAAGCGCAGCTCTGAGGGCATCCATGCTGTCGGCTAGTGTAAACACAGGTCGCACACATGGTGTCAGCATTTTTTTGTCGTGGAGAGTGACGTTGCGGACCTTAAAACTCCGGTTTTGTCTGTCCACACGCAGACACCCAAAACGGAGAAAACGCAGATCTTCACTTTGGCCGGAGTTTTTAAAAAGATCAGTTTTCGTGTGAAAAAACTCCGTTTTCATGTGGATGACAGGCCAAAACGTAGAAAAATATCTATGTTTTGGCAGATCCCCGGCTACGTGTGGACAGGGCCTTAGACCTGCTCCCATGTATTTTAGACCTGATTTTTATGGTTATATGTTATGAAGCCGCCATAAATTTTTCAACAAATGGGCATCATTTAATTCATTTTCAGCAACATTTTGACAGATATTTCCAGAGATTAATGATAAAAACTACACATTGTCCCTTTAATCACACGGAGCGGTGTTGACTCCTACTCTTTAAGGTCTAATGATCAGCTATTGCTCTATGTCCCATTTACCCGTACAGAGCTTGGGAAGAAAGCCTTTGCCTAATAAGCTCCTTCTGAATGGAACCTGCTGCAGGAAGACTGGAAACTGACTGAACCAGTTTCCTTAAATGAATTCAAAAGCAAACTGAAAGCATCAGCGACCACATCAGTAATTTGTAATTGTTTATAATGATCTATGATATTTTACCACTGCTTTTATGTGTAACTGTGTGAACTGTTGCTGCCTCTCGGCCAGGACGCCCTTGTAAAAGAGGTTTTTAAACTGAATGGGACTTTTATCTCCTGGTTAAATAAAGAATAAATAAACAAATAAAATATGTGTAGCCATAGTTCCATCAAGTCTGGTGTTCATAAAGTTGTCTAAAGTGAGCATAACTGTTACAAGAATAAACAACCTTAGTTTGACTAGAATTAGCCCAGGACCTGGAGATGTAAACACAGGACATCCAGAAGTCATTCATCATCTGGTGTCACAGTCTGCACCTTCAGTGGACAAAAATTAATGTACAGAAATTACCTGGAAAAGATGTCACTGCAACATGTCTGGGTGACGTAAGGACGTCCACAGCAACCTAATTTCGATGGAATCAATCATGTTTTATTTCTATTTATTATATCAAGGGTCATCCACTCCAGTCCTTGAGGGCTACCATCCTGCACCACGTGTCCTGTCTAGCTGGAAAGCAATGAGAATTGATGTGTGAGTGCTGAAGACAAACCTTTCGGTTTTAATCTCACTGGTGGAGCATTATAGATTCAGCTATAATGCCCACCTGATATCAAAACGTTATTTGAAATGTTTTTGTATTAATAGCAATAAAAAACAAGTTTAAAAACCGATTAACAACATTTGGTTGAAAGGACATCCATAACGACCTCATTTGGACCAGAATTAGCCCATATCTGGAGGTCCTAGGGGCATCAATTTAGATAGTCCAGAAAATGTCAACGCCGTCATCGGGGGTCAAAGTCTGCACCTTCAGGGACAAAAACGGGACATGCAGAAGTGACATGGGAAAGATTTATGTTTTTTATGTTTTATGTTTTGTTACAAACCCTAGGTGTTAAGCGTTGTGGCAAGGGGTAACATAAAAACTGATGCGGAGAAAGGAGGGGTGAGAGTAAATAAAAGGGTTTTATTTCACAGAATTCAACCCAAAATACACAGTCCCATACTGGAAAAGTTCAAAATGAATGTACGTAAACAAAACACACAAAGGAGAAACTGGAGATAACTCAAAACACCTGGGACAAACGGTCCCAGGGAGAAAAACACGACAATAACTAGATCTAGAAACGAAAAACAAAGAGCCGGAACTAACTAAAAACCAAATCTCGACGGCTATCAATATTATTACAAACACAACTTAAAGCGAGCTATAAAGCTAAAAACGAAAACAAACGGCCTCACGGGGGCAGAATCAAACAGATCTTCCAAACGAACCAAGGATACTATTTACTGTTAGCTGAAGTCAAACCAAGTCAATCCGAATTACCAAACCGAGTTAATCGAGGAGAGAAAGACAGAGGTTTAATCTGTGGTTCTCCCGCTGAGAAACCGAAACAGGAATCTTTTAAGAGCGTCTCATCAGCGGTAGACTGTCCGCAGCTGAAGCAGAGTGGACGGGCCGAGGCGGAGGCCAGCCTGATGGAGGACCTGTCCAAGGTCCTGAACAGCAGAGAGGGAACAGGACCGGGCCATACAAGGTGCGGGAGCCCAGGATCCGTAACATGTTTATTTATTTGGCAGACACTTTTATCCAAAGCGACTTACAATTTATAACCTATAGGGCGTGTTGTGATCTGTGGGGGAAACCGGAGTACCCGGAGGAAACCCACGCATGCATGGCGAGAACACGCAACTCCACGCAGAAAGGCCGCAGCCGAGTTTCGAACCTGCGACCTTCGTGCTGCGAGGCAACAGTGCTAACAACTGCGCCACCATGCAGCCCAGATGTCAGTATAACGTGTCTGGATGATGTAAAAAAAAGACTTCCACAACAACCTCCTTTGGACCAGGATTGGTCCATATCTTGAAGTCCTGGCGATGTCAATAAAGAACATCTAGAGGACGCTGATAAAACGTCATCTGACGTCACAGTCTGCACCTTCAGTGTACCAAAACTGAAAGTGCACAAATGATGTAGAAAAGATGTCGCTACAACGTGTCTGAGCAGTGAGCAACAACATTCTTTATATAATTTCTTGCACCTGTGTTAGACGTTCCCATGATGTCCCAAAAACGTACCCAACCCAAGGACCAAATGTTTCACGTCATACTGACGTCCAAGTGCAACACATTCTCACTCCCAGTGCGTCAAAAACAAAGGCTTGGTCAGCCACCCCCCACGTCAGACCCCTGACGCCAAAAGTGCCCTTTTTCGTTACTTACGTGCGAAAAGGGGTTTTTTCCCTTATTTGACTGCAGATCCCAATGCAGAGTAAAACTGACATGATGGGATGTCCGCTACCGTTGCATCCCAATGCAGCGTTACACTGATGCGATGGGATGTCCGCAGCCAGGGCACCAAACAAGCTCATTGTACCTCACCTTAACCTTATCCTCTTATTTAACCGTCCCCTCACCCTTATCCTAACCTTAACCATCTTGCTAGCGAACACGTTGGTGATTTGTCGATCGCTCTAAAAGCCGGCTCTATGAAGTGAACGGCGGGAGCCGCCTCGTCATTGGTCGGGTTTGGACTGAGCCAACGCGAGGGGGAGGTTTCAACTACCACGGTGGAGGTTAAAAGTAGAGGGTATGTGTAACCTTCCCCTCGCCAGATGGTATGTTCTAACGTTCCCCTTGGGCGGCAAAAACGAAAATTCACAGTCAGACTCTGACTGTCAGAGTCAGAATGCATGGGAAACAAACGCTTGATCACAGTGAGAGTAACGTTTGAGGTAGCAAGAGGGTTAAGGTTAGGATGAGGGAGAGGGGAAGGTTATAAATAGTGAAACGTTAAGGTTTAGGTGCGGTTAAACGAGCTGGTTCGGAAACGCATCAGCGGATATCTAATCACGTCAGTTTTACGCTGCATTGGGATCTGCAGTTACAAAAGGGAAAAACCCCTTTTCGCACATAAGTAACGAAAAAGGGCACTTTTGGCGTCTGGGGTCTGACGTGGAGGGTGGCTGACCAAGCCTTTGTTTCCGACACTTGGGTTGTGAGAATGTGTTCCAAGTGGGGTCATAGTTAGATGTCCAAATAATGGACCTGGTCTGCACGTACAACAGACATCTAGAATTGGTCTAGACCGATGGAATCAATATAGACTTGATCTCCACGCCCATGCGACGTTGATTGTTTGGTGGGGTAAGTTTTAAAAGTAAAACATCAAAACACGAGGAATACTTTCATTTCCTCTAACAGCCACCATGGAGTGAGTGGAAAAGTAAAGAAGTTTAGTCATAAATCATTTTTTTAAATGGTGATTGTAGTGTTACCCTATGTTTATAAACGTTTTGCTTTTCTGCTCAACACATCAAGAGGTTTGTGGGTGTTGCTACATTTTTAGTTTAAAGTCCCAGCCATAAAATAACCTCAAATTGTCGACCAGGTGCATTCCTGTCTTTTCTAATTAATATCCAAAATGCTAGTATTGCAAAACCTGGTTTTAAAATAGTGTATCGGGTCATATGTCTGCTCATGGCAAGTCTTTTATTTTAATTTGGATTTGTGTTTTTGTGAAGCACTGACAATCCCTCACCGTGTTCTCTACAGCTGTAGCACCATTTTATCTTTGTACTCCTGTCATCGTGTCAGATTCTTTCCGACTCTGGAATTCAGGGTTTTGCTCTGTACATCTGTCACTGCTGCTTTGTCTGGGGCAGGTGAAACAGAAGCGATAAATAAAACACCTTGTTCTCCCAGCCGCAAAGTTTGAATCACAGAGTTCCTTTCATCACTTTAGAATGAGAGCAAAGATTTCTAATCATCCTCCCTTAGGTTTTACGTGCGTTTGCGTGTGTGTGAGAGTTCTGAAATAAAGTCTTATTTTTGTAGAACTGGTTTTAAAGATAAAGCATTCCAATGTTGAAGCCTGCTCAATAAATATCAATCAAAAAAGTCAGATATTTTATGATGACATATTTTAGTAACCAGTCCTGCTCCATGAAATATTGAAAGTGCAGGTATGTTGGTGTTGACTTTGATCACCGTCGGCCTTGCCTGTCTTCTGTAGCTCACCTCCTCTGTTAGGCAAGATCAAAGCATACAGCAACATGTGTTTGGGGCCAGAGTTTTATCCAGAATCCACACTCACCTTGTTCCTCTTATCTTCAACAATCACTGTTTAAAATTCTGGCTGCCATGCTGGCCTCCTTAATTTATTTATCAGGCTGCCTCATGCTGCGTGTCATTTCTGAAGAGACACCACCACTGGTGTGCCCATGTTGACACAGAGACATCAGGGCTGATTTGTGGCACCAGTCACACCAACAGACCAACAGAGAGATTCCTCACAGACAAATTAATCCATGCATTGTAAGGTAAGCTGCTGTCATAGCTGTTTCACCAAAATCAGACGGGAGGATTTAAATGGCACCAGCACAGCGAAAAAAAATAAAAATAAATAAATAACCTTTGAACATTAAACAGCATGCTGTTTTCATTTGTCAGAGAAAAGACTATCAAACAAGTTAAAAATATTTCTCATGTAACTATAAAGGAAAGTGTTAAAAGAGGTCGATCACAAATAAGTGAGAAGTGGGTTTAAAGATAAACCTGTCAATGAGAATTTTACACATTTAGATGTATTCGTATTCCTTCAACAGTACAGAAAAAGTAGAAAGGACAATATAAAAGGTGCCGGCATGGACACTGCTTTAAACAGCATTTCAGCGTCCTTCTATTAATCCCAACAGTTATCTGTTGAAGGTCCCATATCATGAAAAATCCACTTTAAAGCTTTTGATGCTGTTTTGTTGTTCCTTCCTCATGAGAACACCCCTAAAGCAGTTGTAGGCTTCATAAATGCATTCCGTGTCATAACTGCTTGTTTCTTTCAGCTCTGCATATTTTTGCCACAGGTGCTTACCATAAAATTAGAATATCATGACAAAGTGAATTTATTTCAGTAATTACATTCAAAAAGTGAAGCTTCTATAATATTCATTCAATGTTTATTTAGTTTCATTTTGATGATTATAACTGACAACTAATGAAAATCCCAAATCCAGTATCTGAATATTAGAATATTGTGAAAAGGTTCAATACTGAAGACCTCTGAAGCCTTTAAATTGTCTCTCAGTCTAGTTCTGTAGGCTACACAATCATGGGGAAGACTTCTGACTTGACAGTCATCTAAAAGACGGCCATTGACACCTTACACAAGGAGAGCAAGACACAAAATGTCATGGCTAAAGAGGCTGACTGTTCACAGAGCTCTGTGTCCAAGCACATTAATAGAGGCAAAGGGAAGATGTGGTAGAAACATGTGTACAATAATAGGATAACTGTACCCTGGAGAGGATTGTGAAACAAAACCCATTCAAAAATGTGGGGAAGATTCAC
This sequence comes from Nothobranchius furzeri, assembly GCF_043380555.1. Classification (NCBI taxonomy): domain Eukaryota; kingdom Metazoa; phylum Chordata; class Actinopteri; order Cyprinodontiformes; family Nothobranchiidae; genus Nothobranchius; species Nothobranchius furzeri. The sequence continues at coordinate 102,399,068 of NC_091741.1, read as the reverse complement.
AAAGAGTGGCCTGCAGCTGGAGTCAGTGCTTCAAGAACCACCAACACAGACGCCTACAAGACATAGTTTCAGCTGCCAGGTTCCTTTGTCAAGCCACTCCTGAACAAGAGAGCATCAGGAGAGTCTCACCTGGGCTAAAGACAAAAAGGACTGGACTGCTGCTGAGAGGTCCAAAGTTATGTTCTCTGATGAAAGTCAAATTTGCATTTCCTTTGGAAATCAAGGTCCCAGAGTCTGGAAAAAGAGAGGAGAGCCACATAATCCATGTCACTTGAGGTCCAGTGTAAAGTTTCCACAGTCAGTGAGGGTTTGGAGTGCCATGTCATCCGCTGGTGATGGTCCATTGTGTTTTCTGAGGTCCAAAGTCAATGCAGCCATCTACCAGGAAGTTATAGAGCACTTCATGCTTCCTGCTGCTGACCAACTTTATGGATGCAGATTTCATTTTCCAACGGGACATGGCACCTGCACACAGTGCCATTACATCTTATGCTGCTAAATGGGCAGCTTTCCAGAAATGGTGCACAGAGCGGAATGTTCAAGTGCTCCCCTGCCAGCTGGCAGATGTCCTATCATTTCTGCAGATACGGACGGACAGGGGCCTCGCATTCAGCACTATTAAAACATATGCTGCAGCTATCCATCCTGTCACCAAGGTTTTGGAGATAGATCTGTTTTCAATCATCCCCTCACAAAACGTTTTCTAAAAGGTGTCAGAAGGAACACACCCGTGTCCTGCCCACTATTTCCCCAGTGGGACCTAACGGTGGTTCTGCACGGCTTATCTGAAGCCCCATTTGAGCCCTTGGACCAGGTCTCACTCAAGTTCCTGTCACTCAAAACTGCTTTGCTGCCGGCACTAGCATCAGTCAAGAGAGTGAGCGACATAACCACCTTCTCAGTGGCTCCTGCATGCCTCAGGATCTGGGGTCTGCTGTTTTATGCCCCAACCCAACCTTTGTTCCCAAAAACATTAATACTTCCTTCAAATCCAGGGCAATTTCATTGGCTGGACGTTTTCCTCCTCCCCATAATTCTGACGAGGAGGCAGCTTCCCACCTTCTCTGCCCGGTGCGTGCGCTCGCACGATACGTGTCATGCACTTCAGGGATTGGTCGCTCACAGAGCCTGTTTGTACACTACAGAGACTCTTCCCTTGGACAAGCGCTGTCGACCCAGCGTCTTTCACACTGGCCATGCGACGCTATTCCTCTCGCTTACACATCATCAGGGCGGGATCCTCCTGAGACACTCAGGGCTCCCTCAGCCAGAGGTATTTCCTCTTCTATGGTGCTCCACAGTAGTGTGTCAATGGAAGACATTTGCCTAGCTGCTTCATGGGCTTCCCCATGTTCCTTTACTCGTTATTACTTACGAGATGTTTCCTCAGGATCCATCACTCGTTCAGTGCTTGGACCCCAACAGGCTGAGTGAAAACAATACGGCCTCACATCCAGGGCCGGATTTTCATTGCAGGGGCCCCTGGGCACAATTTGCTTAGGGCCACCCATCTCCTGTCTCCTTCCTCCTCTTGTCTCCTGTTTCCTTCCTCATTTTGTCTCCTATCTCCTTCCTCTTGTCTCCTGTTTCCTTCCTCCTCTTGTCTCGTGCCACAAACACATTGGGAAAGATGTAATGTAGAATATTGTTTAGCTCAAAAATGACCCTAGTTATATGACATTATCTATGTGGACTCTCCGGGGATTACTTTGAGCTGAGAGGCGCAGAGCTCTGATCGTTGACGCGCTCCAGACAGATGCGTCCTGAGAACGGCCACAGTAACATTATCAAAGTGTCGCACCTCAAAAACAAATTTAACACGTGATCGTTTATCAGAATCAGAATCAGAATGAATTTTATTGCCAGCGCTCAGATCAGATCAGAGCATAGGAACTTGACTCCATGATACAACCTGACCAAGGTTACACACACACACATATAGACAGGACAGGTACAGGCAGACCACGGGAGCAGCCATGACGGCGCTCCTTTGTAGATGAATGAGGGAATACATGAGGAAAGTTCAGGGGAGGGAGAAAAAAGGCATTAACAGGGTTACACCAGCAGGGTGTAGCACTCTAATGCAAAAAAACACCCGACATGTAAGCACAAACGTCACAGTTCACAACATGAGACCCGGTAGGTGGGGGGGGGGGACTGGGATCCTGGTTTCCTCCGGGGGCTGCCTGTGTGGTACTCAACTAGCTGGCTCCGCAGGTGGGAGGGAGGTCATGGGGAGGCACAGAGAGCAGTGAGTCCTTCAGCTTAATGACCTCGGTAGAGACCACAATCTGGAGAGGGGGGGGGGGGGGGGGGGGATAGAGTTTCACAGCATTTGTCTGCATTCCTTCCATCGTGGGGGTTTTTGCACGCAACTCCAAGGCTGCTTATGGCGTCAGATTCGATAACAGAACTTTGTTTGGGTCAGGCAGAGATAATTTTTTCTCTCTGCCTTAAAGTCTGTATTGATCATTCAAGTCCTCCAGTGAAGCCAATTAGGTGATTAGCATCTCCACACCGTCCGGTGACCCTTTCCGAGATGTTATCAATCCTGCGCGCTAACACCGGTAACGCAGCTAAGACATTGTCCAGCTTGCGATTCACCTCGAGCAACGTCCCAGTCTGTGAGGTATCCACATGAACGGTGCCGTCCATGGATGCGGGTCGCCCTCCAATCGCTCCCGTCATCCCAATTTTACGGAAAGCCAGATATCCTCCCACTCCAGTCAGAAGAAATCCGACGATCATCAGGCCAAATATCCATATATCTTCGACGTCCTCAATGGACAGCTGAGAGAGACAGATGATATTCCACTTATTCCAGGAATCGAACATATATCCCGCTGCGTGTGTCCCTTGAGGGCAAGCGCGAGCCCCCTCCTCCGTCCTCATTGTAGAAAAAATCTTATCAATCGCGTTGAATGACCAATTAATTAAATCCATGCTGAAAAATAGTGATTTCCAGAGGAAATGCAGATAAGCGCTCTGTAGGCAGACAGGACAAAAAGACCCTTGGGAAAATACAGATAAGGGAGGAAAGGCAGAAGCGACTGCTCCCTGTGAGTGCCGGAACAAATCATATGTCAGCTCATATCCTTTTATGTCTTCTATCTTTTATTTGTGTCTAATGTGTTTTGCTGCTGCGGTTGCAGAGCGCATCACCTGTTTCGTCCTCCGGTGACCACCTCACCGGTGCGGTCAGAGCGCTGTGCACACTCCGCTATATTTGCGGTCGGGCCTCTCTTCATTGGTCAGTCTGCATGAGACTGACTCTCAACTGCTCTCACCTGACGTTCAAAGTCATAGGCAGTGAAGTGTCTATGCAGCGCAAAAGCCCTGGTGGACAGTTTGTCTAATATAAAGCGGGAGATTACAGATACAGTATGTTGCTCATGCCCTTGCTGCCCTGGGCCTGGGCCTTTTAGATTTTGTGGACCCCTGGGCAATTGCCTAGTTGCCCGTATGGCTAATCTGGCCTTGCTCACATCAGCCCTATTACAATAATACGTGTCCAGATGGATATGTTCACAATCACTACCTATGTTGCCCTCATAACAAGTCCCATTCAATCCACTGCCCTCTTGTCACCCCGGGCTTCTTATTATCTTATCATCCCTCATATATGAGCTGGTAATTACATCAATGGATCATTAAAATCATCCTCTTGTGGATAATCATTTTAGTGGGAACCCCACTCTTCTTTCTGGCTGCCTCAGCCTTCTAAGCCCTTAGGCTTTGGCTGAGTGACCCTCTCTAAGAAGAGAAATGTTGGATGAGCCCATTTGGTTTGAGCTAACCAGTGTGCCGTAAACTCATCCAGCTGCACATTATTCCAATAGCAGCTAGCTTAAGGGCTAAGACTAGACGAAATAGAGCGTTGGCTACATATTGTAACCCCAGATTCTATGAGTCTAGTCACAGCCTTTAAGCCAATGGCTCCACTGGTTCTCATAGGACCAAGGGCCATCGGAGGTGAACAGTGGAGTCGCTCCACTTAAATATCCGCGGGGGTGCCCACCATTGGTGGGCATACATTTAAGCTCTTTATGATTGGCTGATACTGAGATCACCCTTCCAATAGCAGCTGCAACTAGACTCATAGAATATGGGGTTACAATACGTAACCAACTGTAACAGAATGCAATGACTGCTTTTTTCCCTCCTTTGCTCAAGACTAGTCTGCACGAGATAGGGTGTCAAGGTCTCATGCATTCCTTCTAACCTGCTTATTTTCAGCTCAACAGAAGAATGAAGAATGAACTCTTTTCTTTTAATTAATCAAAGAACTCTATTTTAATAAAGCTAATCCATCAAAGTGTTAGTCAATAAATAAGATGTGACCGATCTGTGAAATCAAAATATTAATTACCTTATTATAATCCTATAGAATATAAAGGTACTGTGACTTTAAGTGTTCCAACAGGACTCATTTCACGTAGCGTTAAAAAGACATAACACATTACTTTCACTGATCCAATCAGAATCTTACAGATCTGATAGAGGCGTGGTTTTGATGGTGTTTGGTAATTTTTCATTCGGCAATAAACCATAACATCCGAAGTATAAAACTATGCCACGTCAGCTCTAACGCCAGTTCAAAGCGTTCCAGAGAAAGTGATGGAGTGGCCAATCTTGATCTCTATTCTTAAACCAAAAGAACCAACAACAAGCTGAAAAATTTGTCGCTATACCAACAGCAGCAACAGTTCCTTTCAGAATAAAAGCTGAACCAGGCTTGGGTCTCACCAGATGCCAACAAATTGCCGTGACCCGGACGTATCCCAGAACGGGTGGTCGGTTGCCGTGGCTTCTTCTACATGCTCCGGCTCCATAAGATCAAGTTCGACCTTTACACCTCCTGATCTAGACGGGGACTTCCGCTCAGGGTATGTAGACCGGCAAATGGTGTCTCATGTGTTTATGAACCTCCTAACCAAAGCTTAATGCGAAGACATCACCTTCAGTTCCCGTCAGAACTAATCGCTTCTTTGGATTTGCTGGTTCTGATTACATCACACGTCATCCATTCACCATCTCATCCACTTTAGTTACACCATACATTTAGTTTTAAAGTCAGTCTAGTTTAATTTGATAGTAAAAAAATTCTTAACTTTTAAACTTGACTCTCTCCTCTGTTGCCTCTGAGTGAATACGAAGTGGTTATCTAATCCCTGCAATAAAAAGTTCCAATCTTCTGGTTTAAATAACTTACAGATCCGTAAGGTGGATTTCATATTTCCTATGGAATCCCATGCCTTATGGCTCATTAAATAACACGTAATCTAATTCATTACACCAACTATGTATTCCTACCCTAACCTTAACTAAAACTTAATTCACACCATACCTCTAACTGGTATAGTAAGCTTCTGGTAGCTTCGAATAAATGTAAGGACCAAAACAAAGTCCTCTCTTTGAAAAATGTCCTCACATTGTAGGGAAAATGGTCCTCGGTATGTAGTATGTACAAGAACACACACACTCACTCTCTCTCTCTCTCTCTCTCTCTCTCTCACACACACACACACACACACACACACACACACACACACACACACACACACACACAAGGTTAAGGGAATTATTAGTAAGTCAATAAATAGTGTAACACGTGTGTTAAAACCCTTCTGATTTAGATTCTATGGATGTGTCTAAACTAAATATTAAAATACTGTGTGTGTGTGTGTGTGTGTGTGTGTGTGTGTGTGTGTGTGTGTGTGTGTGTGTGTGTGTGTGTGTGTGTGTGTGTGTGTGTGTGTGTGTGTTTCACTGAAGCTGATGTCTGGCATCTGTAATCATGCTGTAAAACTCCATGTGTACAAAGTCTAAATACAAAATGTTTCTCTGAGCTGTGATGGACTGCCAGTCTATCATGGCTGTACTACTCCTCTTGCCAAATACCATCTGGGACAAGTTTGACCCTGAGCAGGGCAAATACAGAACAGAACATTTATATTTGCTGCTAAGATTTCTGGGGTTTTATTTCTAATTCCGAGGAGCAAAATCTGAGGAAAAAACTAAGGACAGGTTATGTTTGAACTCCATATTGTTTGGACTCATCTGTAATCGACACCATAAGGGTTAAATAACAGTTTATTGTCTGAATAAGTAGGGAAAGAGGGAATATGGAAGAAAAAAAACAATAGTAGTAAAAAGGAACAAACAAAGTTAGAAAAGAAGATTTGAAATATTGTAAAATTCCATTTTTAGGGGAAACAAAGTTCTGTCAGAATCTATTAACATAATGACTAATGATGATTGTTATCAGGTGTGTTTGGTAGATCATAGAAATGAGACAATCAGTGCGAGTGAAATCAGGTGTATGGGTAAAAGTATGGCATTCGTGACAAGATGAATATGAAAGAATGAAAGTTGTGACGAAGTTAACTGAAAAGAGACAAAGAAGAGAAACAAAACAATATTGTTGTTGTTTAATATTAGTTGTTTGAATGACCTCAGTTTGGAGAAAGCGATGTGCTTTATTTCTTATTTCAGGGTTAGGACTAGGCAACTCCGATCCCCGAGAACCACTATCCAGATTGTTTTAGTTGTTCCCCTGCAACAACACAGTTGATTCACATGTTCAGCAGCTCAGCAATTTCTGCAGAAGGCTGTTAATCACTTGCATGTTAAATTCAGGTGTGTTGAAGTAGGAAAACAACTAAAACATGCTGGATCTCACTTGATGTGAACAGGAGCGGCGGGCAGCTCGCAAATTTCGTGAGCGATCCACTTTGTGGTGCTTTGCAGCTGATATGAACCAGGCGTTAGATCAAACGTCCCAGAGAGATTTTGTGCATCTTAGTCCCTAGAGCTCGAAGTGAAACAAGGCCTTTAGGCCACCCATTGGGGGTGGACCTTACCTGTATGTTTCGTGTAGCAAAATAAAAGGTTTTGACTAATGAGCTGTCCGATCTGATCGACATTAGGCATCAGCGATGTACCGACTGATCTTCATCCCAGTCCTCACTTGTGATTATGAGCTTTGGGTAATGATCACAAAATTAAAGCATCTGGATTCCTCTGTAGGGTGGCTCAGATGAGCCTTAGAGATGGGGGTGGGGGGCTCAGACATCAGGTCAAGGTCACCATAATTTCCTGTTTTGACGTTTTAAAAGTGGTTACTTTTAAAAAGTATGCCAGAGAACCAACACTTTATAATAATTTGACACAGAGGCAAAAATATAGTTTATAAGAATGAATTCATTATTATATTTCTACTACTATAATGACGCAGGACAAATGATTATAAATGGTGATTTAAGGTAATATCAACTGAGAAAATGAATAAACTCTGATGAAACATAATCTTAGATGTTATTAAGAGCCTAATTAAATGTTATAGAAAAATGTGATGTCTGGGTTTATAAAATTGTCTGGCTGAATTTTTTTAGTTATGAAATTAGGATAAATCCATCCAGCGCCAGTGCAGAGTTACAGTACCCGTGTATTGAGGCTTCTCGGCGATCCGGCTGGCAACAAAGTCTTCTCGGCAAGCGAGTAGTTTGACTTCTGGATATCACAGGCTGGTCATCAGCTGGTCAGAGATAGCCTCCTGGGGTTGCCGGCAGACTGTTTCACGTCTGATGAGTTGTTTTGCAGATTATCATTATTAAGCCATCAAGAAGACTAATTTGGGTATTTGAGATCTGAAATAAGGCATTTCAAAAATACTGTTCTGTTGATTCAGCAGTCAAGACAATAATAAAATCACTTTAGACAAAGCATTCATTATATAATGTAATTGTAATAAACCTGTAAATTGAAGAAATCATTGTATGAGACATAATAAGATTCTTTATTAAAGTTAGAAAGAGTCACGTCTTCTCTTGAAGCCTTGTGTGTCTTCCAGATGCACGGAAACAGGGCAGATGGGCTTGTTATGATGATGTGTCCAGATGTTGAGACTAGAAACAATAAACAGGGGATTGTTTTGGTATTAAGAAGCACACAGGGTGTTTCTCCCTGCCAAGGAACCTCACCTTGACGTCTTGGTCCCTCTCCGGTGAGATATATGAGATACATCATCAGGAACCACCAAGGCATGTTCCAATGTTCATGTTCTACAGCGGCGTCTGTTCATTCTCTGTTTGTTAGCTGTTTTGCTAGCTGAGCAAGGATACACGGGAGGTGCCTTGTAGTCTAGCCTTGGTCAAAAATTTCCCAGAATACAGTGTGATATTTTCAAAAGGATGGCGGATCAGGAACCGGCAGCTACTTCGGGGGCAAATTTCAAGTTTAAATGTAACTAATTGTAGCTATTGGGCTGATATCTATAATGTTATTTTTTTAACCAAAGCAGTTCTCTATGGTTGATTAGTTGCTTAGTAGTTGCAGCTTCGGTGGGTGGCAGGTAGTAACTCGCCTACATATTTTATTTAACCAATTTATACACAAATTAAAAAGTAAAAGGATTGTTTAATATTTGTATTGAAACTAATACATATAAAATATAATGTTATCTCCCGTGTCACATGACGTTACGTGACTGCTGTGGAAGCCACGGTTACGTGATGCAAGTCTGTTCCATTTAACTGTTTTCCTTGACCAAGGAAGAACAGTGTCCTCGTAAACAAGGCGCCTGGCCTCGCAAGACATTGCCTTGCGAGGCCAGGCGCCTTGACATTGAGAAACACCCACAGTATTCCGGGCAGACAAAGCCGGCTGGAAAGTCCAATGTCTGGTGACCTCTGGCATTAAGGCCTTTCCTACGCTACACTGTTGCTCACACGACCCAAACTGCTGTACTTGACGATTACACATATAAACATACCCAAAAATCAACATATTAAAAGATTAAAAAGTTTACAAATAACAATAAATAATAACTACAATATTAAGTAATAAAACCACCGTAAACTAGAGAGCCCCCCAGGTTAACCTTGAACATGTTGTAGAGATTATATCTGCACACTGGCCAAGGAAAGCCACGTAGTCCCACCAGTGGAGGTGGTAGAGATGATGAGAAGACGACCCTCTCTGCTGGAGCTGCTACCTACAACCAAATAAGTGGTCTAAAATGAATTGACAGATTACAGATTTACTCACACATTTATATTCATGATGTGACATCAAAATTCCCTAAATTACCTTCTTTTTTTAATGGAATGAACCGATTTTACATAAGAATAAATAAAAATGCTCTTATCAGTACCCACAGGGCCTAAAAACTATAACTTTCAACAATAAAAACTAAACACCACAAATAAAAGAAAAGAGTTTCCCAAGCTGTTATCTGGGTGGTTTTCTACACATGCATAATGTCCACAGAGCTAAAAACAGCTTATGGTAGAGTCTAGGAGGTGATTAAGATAATCGTAGAGCTGTAAGTAAGTGAGATTATCTCTGCGCTCTCAAAATTTAGGTGACTATCTCGATGACATTCTGCAAGCACAATGATGAAATTGGATGATTTCTTGCTGAGGAGGGGTGACAGCTGGCTGTGCGCCCAAGCCTGAAGGAGAGGCGGTCCTCAAGATCCCATCCACAATTCCTACTGACTGTGTGACTGATCCCTGGCTCTTAAAGAGCATCACTCATAAATGATAAACATTATATTTAAATCTCATCAGATGTTTGACAAATATCCATTAGACCAGCGGTTCCCAAACTTATTTAGCTGTGCACCCCCTTCTATGTCCCGACCATGTCGACGCACCCCCCAAGCCCCCACATCAGGGCATGGCTATAAATAAATAAATAAATAATATATATATATATATATATATATATATATATATATATATATATATATATATATATATATATATCAGACGTCAAGCTAAACAGACAGGGTTAAAAAAATATGATCGATCTTTTTCCCCATCACTTTCATTTTTTAAATAGTAATTAATAAGCATTCGATACCATTACAATTTCCTTTGATTTAATTTTAAATAAACATTTAGAGTGCCCAGGTAGCACACAAACTATGCAATTTAATGGTTTTCTTAAAGTAGGAACGTTTAACCTGTGCGGCCAGAGCGCTCTCCTTCCTTCTGCTCTACGTAAACCTGAACTGTCACCTACTTGTGTGCATGGATGTAATTTTCACTTTAGAAGTGGGGGGGACACGGGGGAGGGAGGAGGGGGGAGGGGTATCTTTACGGTATGCTCTAATGTGAAACAGACTTCAACACAAACGGTTGTTTTCCACTTGGTCCTAGAGGTCATCCAGTGTTAATTTAATATAGTGTAATATTGTTTTGGATGGTAAAAAGTGCAGGGGTCAAAACTTGACTTTGGAAAATGTGGGGGGGGGACATGCCCCCCCCCCCCCCCCCCAAATTACATCCATGCTTGTGTGTAATCTAATGTCTATAGGGGAAAAGATGGAAAAGCCATGAGGTTCACTTTTGCCTCAGACCGACTTAATGCTGTTTTATGGTGTGGCTGAATCTGCGATCCGCTGCCACGCGGACTGGAATAACAAATGCTGCAGTAACAGGAGTTGTAGTCAGGTTCGGAGTCACTGGCTGGAGCAGACCCGACTTTAATACGTCATCCCAAAATAGAAGCTAATATCTTAATTTGACCTGGAATGAAAAATGTTATAAAACCTCTTAAAAGTTTTTATCACGGAGGAGGCAGCGCTCATTTCTGCTTTCAGTCTGACGGCTCGTCGGAGTTTGCGCAGTGTGCGCGCTTATTGAATCTGTGTGTGTGTGTGTGTGTGTGTGTGTGCGCGCGCGCGCGGCACAGCTCCATGAGCCACTCCAGTCACTGCGTCTCGTTATTGGCGCTATTTAAACCAACGTTGTAAAATTACTTCTGCCCAGCCCAGATGTGCTCACTTGTGCACCCGTGAGCCGTGGTTCCGCTGGAACACGTCTGACCTCTGACAGACGCACTCTGAACTTCAGATCTTCAGCGCGCTGTTAATAGCCTGAATGGGAATCATTTCTTGATTTATTTTGTTACATCCACGATGTTCTGTGTGTGAGGTTTACAATGTCAGAACACCTGCATGAGACAGGGTGTTAATTACAATCTGCCAGAATGACTCGCCACCTTCAGATTTCTCCAACACCGTTAAAAATGATCAAATACGGAACATATCGGCGTGCGCAGGCCAGAGTGCTGAAGCTCGGCGCATTGTTATTATGAAGCTAGGGCACATGTGGAGGACACACGTGCAAAAATATACTTGTTTTCAATTACATTTATTTGGCCCACTTACTTTTTTTTAGGCCCACCCACAAATGAGTTTCTACGCTAATGGGGACATCTGACAGACTTCTCTGAGCTCCGCAGCCATTACACTTTTCACCTTGCGCACCCCCAGCGGCAGCTCGCGCACCCCTGGGGGTGCGCGCACCACACTTAGGGAATCCCTGCAGACCAATCACATTTTAAATCAGGATTTAACAAAAACGGAATTGTCAATGCTTTAAAACTTTATTCTAAATACGTTTTCCCCATTTGGTAGCTATGATATTTGGTCAGTTTGAGACGTTCAGATTCATGAGAAACTCTCCTCCAGAGCAGCAGAACCAGTGAGATGAACAACAATTCTTTTCCATTAGAACATGCTGATTTACAGCTTTGTTGAATATGAATGGAAACCTGACTTTGTGTACTCGCACAACGTTTCCCTGATGTTTTAAATTGATATCACTATAATAACATTCAAAGCAGAAAATATGCCCCATTCCCAAAAAATAAGGCTCAAAACTGATGCAGATGTGTTTTCCATCATTTTGAATTCATCTCTCTGGAGCTGCAAATCACCTAAAGATCAGAAAAACACAGGAGTGTGTGTGTGTGTGTGTGTGTGTGTGTGTGTGTGTGTGTGTGTGTGTGTGTGTGTGTATTCTGGGTAAACACAATAACAGAAACAATCCCACACCTACTTCTTTCTTTTTTTCACTCAGACAGCTAAAGCCTGAGTTAAATTCTGCATCCAGGTTACCGTGGCTTCTCGAGACCTTGGGAAGACTGAGCCTCCGAGGAGGGATAACCACGTCATCTAAAGGCTGTTTTCATGCACATTCCCAGCTTTTACTTTATTGTATGCTAATAGTGTACAAATGAGTCCTTGAGCATTGTGTTTTCTTCAAAATAAGACGAAAAGGAAGAACAACAGATTCACCTCTTTCCTCTGTCATCTTTGTTCCTAATTTGCTCGGCACTGTGGGTGTAAACCAGCTCACACGGTTGTTCTATTCACAGACAAATAAAGAAAAAAAAACCTGAAATAACTAATGAATAAAAAACCCTCAGGGAGGGCTTTTAAATCTACATAATATCAAACTGTGGCTTTTCCCTTTTTTATTAACAAGACATATTGGGTTCTGTGATGTATTTCTCGCATGCCTAATTACTGAGATATGAATTATCTTTCATCCTTTGCAATTTGGTAAATAAATCTCAAGGGGGCTCATTTGAATCTGGAAATAGGCCGTATTTCTAAGTGGAGAAACCATCGTGTGAATGAAGCTCCATATGGGAAACGTATAAATGAATCAGTCCTGTAATGGAAGAATCAAAGTCCCGTACAGTCCTTGTTTACTCAGAGGATGGTGAGCTTGTAGCGCTCAGTAACAAGGCAAAAACACGTAACGCTCGCCTGTTAGCAAAGTTAAAAGGAGAGATTAGGATCAATAAAATAACAACATCCACTTTAGTATTTGCTGCTATTTTATTGATTCTAATCAACTTCAGAGACAAGAGGCTGGGAGAAGACAGGGCCAGCCAAAAGTGCACTGTCACAGATCAATAGTGAGAGAAACCTGACGGTGTGTCCGTCTCATGAGAAAACAATCAGCCCCTCCTGAGACCGTCCTACCTCCTCATTGGGTCATTTTATCTTTTCACTATTTAAAATTATATAAGCAAGCCTGAGTTAATTAAACTTCAGAAGGTTATATTTTACATGGTGTTGACGCTAATTAAAGTTTGTGTTGTTTTGTTTATTCACCAGATTAAAAAAATAAGAAATTCAAACCAATAAAACAGTTTTAGATTAAATGCTGGATTTATTTTTCTTTGTATCTGTTACAGTGTTGAGTTTTTTTTTCACTGCACTGTCAAAAAAAGAGCACAGAAGAGAAATATATCTGCCTTTGTACCCCTAAAGGTACTCGGGGTTATTTTATTTATGAGAGAGTACGGGATGTTTGACTGGTTGGTTCGCCACATGCACCTCCAGGTTGATTATTCTTGGTTTTTCCGAGTGGGCGACGAGCAGCCCTGCAGGTGCTGCTCTCCCGGCACTAAGACCACTCCAGACAGTCTGCAGTAATTTACATTGACAAAGCTGTCAGCTGGAGAGGTGGCCTCCTGCATGGTGATGGATGCCGAACAGGGAGGAAGACGAGACTAAGAAAAGCAGAAAAGGTTAGAGAAGAAAATAACTGACCGAGGACAAGACACATGCATTTTTGTCATGTTAAATCTTAATACAAAATGCACACAGTGATGTGAGACCAAGTAAAATGGAGAGAATCAAATAAAATCTGCACATTGTTTCTCCAAAGGCCTTAAATGAAAGCTACCGACAACAGAAAACACTTCTGACTTCAGTTTAAATCAATATTTTATTCCTCCAGCACAGAAGGGTTAGTGGAGTAACAAAATAATGTAACACCAAGACAGAAGAAGGAAGCAGGTCACTTCTTACCCTTCTTGTTTCTTTATTTTTTTTCTCCATTTCAACTTCCTGTGGGAAAAAAGTGCTGATGCAGCATCTCCTGGGCCATGTGCTGTGTGGTGCCACGAGCCCACAGTGAGCAGCTTCTCGCTCCTGTCACCTCTACTAACGCCAGCCCTCGTCAGCAGGTGCCCACACCAGTACTTCAGCCTCTTGTCACCTGTCCTCCTGAAGGCCAAGGTGACTTTGGTTCCCTCCTGATGGAAAAATGACAGCTACTGCAGCCACAGCATCCGGAGCAACCAGTTGGCCTCTCTGTCCTTTTCTCTTATCCATTTTTTTCTTTGCCCTCACTCCTTATGGCTCTGTTCCTGGGGCGCCACGTTATATTTATATTCTACTGAAGGCCCAGCGTATTCCCGGTGTTGCCTCAACAATTAGATCCACTACTTTCTGGTCCGTATTCGCTCACAGGAGGCATGGAAACTAAGATGGGGATTGTTTAAAATTATTTTTACTTCTACCCCGAGCAGAGCCAAGATCAAAATCACTTTGGCCATGATCACAAAAATGACATTCCTTGTAAATGATATTTTATAAAACTTTGACTCCACTGTAAATTTGTTTCAGGAATTGGTTTTTACATCTTTATTCACAAAAATATTTTGGGACTATGAAAAGTTAAACTTTCATGAGAACTGCAAGTCTAGCACTTATTGTCTCAGGAAACTTGATATTTGTTATATTGACTGAATAATCTTGACTTTGTTTAAATGTTCTTTTATTGATTCTGTTTAATCTTTTTGTTTGGTGGCATGATTTGGTCAGACCTGTGTCGAACAGTAAAACTCACTGGATCAGATAAGTCTTGTCTTATAGACATGTCCCTGCCCTGTCCAGCCTCCCTGTACTCTAAAGTGCAGAGAACGGCTTCATCAATTCCTAAAAATAGCTCCCATTTTCTGTCGCTGAACTCGATAAGAACATTTTAGTTTGATCTGGTTAACATTTTTGTTTTTCATCACTTGTCTAAATTTCAATGGGGAGCCTAAGCCTCCTCCCTTTCTGGTCGGCTCACGGGTCCCCAAAAGAACGAAAAAACTGAATGCAAGTCAACGGGGCTAAAAGAGCTGTTTTCTAATCCACTTTGCCTTACATCCTGGATCACACATATGTTGTACTGCTAATTAAATCTAAAATTAATTATGGGTGTTTCGACCATGCCTGTCACATATTTTAAGATTTATCAGCTTGTAAAAGTTCTTAATTAGCATGACTACAAATTAGATAGCGGCACGTTGCATACATGTCACCACAGAATCTCATCTCCTCTAGTGTAGCTGCTACTTACCAAATGGCCAGATTTATGGTGGGGTGTTTTTCCTCCTGAAGGAAGGATTTTAAGTTTGCTAAACTTACATCCATTTTCCCTCTGTTTGTCTTTTGTGATGCGCATTTGTACTCCTGGACTCATTTTCACACAAACCTAAAATATTGCCCCCTCCCGTTAGAATATAAATGAGTACTTAGTATCAAGATGTGTCTATAAAATTCACGGACATCATATGTGAAATCCATGGCACAAAACAAGCAGAATGAGAAAACAACATTTTTAGCCTCATTGACTTGCATTCATTTTTCTGTTCTTCCCGGGACCCATGGTCCGGAAGTAGATAGGCATTACTGAGGCTCCCTATTTGAGGTGAGTAAGCTAAATAATTACTTTTAGCAGCTTCTAAAGATCATTCCCTACCTGTTATGTGCAGCTGTAATCACTATATTTATAAATGTAAAGTAAAAGAGCCGTGGTTCATGTAAGCTAAAATCAGTCCTCACTGTCATCAGGCTCGGAGTGTGTGTGTGTGTGTGTGTGTGTGTGTGTGTGTGTGTGTGTGTGTGTGTGTGTGTGTGTGTGTGTGATAATGTTTTTTACAGACAGGTTTGGGTTGAGTTTTTGTGCCAGTTAATATTCTCAGCGCTGATGCAAAGCAGGAGGGACACTAAGGAGTAGCTCCTCCAGCAACAGAGCTGACCCGGTTCTGAGTCCGGCTCTCATTAGAACATGTTCATGTCTGATTCTGGACACTGAGTTAGCTCTGAGAACAGTCAGATCAATCACCAGCCGTGTTATAAAGCACATATATTAGACAGTTTGTTTTGTACATGATCTAAGTTACTAAACTCCCACTACAACGTGAAGTTATTTTCAGGCTAAATCTACCCAAGTAATCTGCAGTAAGACTGATTTAGTCCTCCACCAGCCTGCACCAGTCAAAATCAAATCAAAATCAAATCAAATCACTTTTATTGTCACGTCACATGTGCAGGTACACTGGTACAATACATGCGAGTGAAATTCTTGTGTGCGAGCTTCACAGCAACAGAGTTATAATACAGTAATGTAAAAGCAAGCAAAATATAAAAATGGCTAATCTAAGTAATAATATGTATAAGTTGTAATGTGCATATACATTACTAAATGTTTATGCAAGTATATATATATTTTTTATATACTGTTCTACGTGTGTGCGTGTGAGTGTGTGAGTGTGTGTATAGTGTGTATATACGTGTTTTACAAATGAATAAAGTAAACAATAAAACAAGAGATATAAAATGTACAGAGGTTGGTATGTGCAAAACAGTGGCATTAATGTACAGTATGGAATGTGTAATGTTGGAGTTTCAGTAGTGAGGGTGAGGTGTCTGCGCCGTGTTCAGCAGTCTGATGGCCTGATGGAAAAAGCTGTCTGTCAGTCTGCTGGTTCTGGACCGGATGCTGCAGAACCTCCTTTCTGATGGAAGTAGTCTGAACAGTTCATGGCTGGGGTGACTTGAGTCCTTGATGATCCTCCCCGCTTTCCTCAGGCACCGCTTCTTATAGATGTCCTGGAGGGAGGGAAGCTCACCTCCAATAATCCTTTCTGCACACCGCACTACTCTCTGGAGAGCTTTGCGGTTGTAAGCGGTGCTGTTGCCATACCAGGTGGAGATGCATCCAGTGAGGATGCTCTCAATGGCACAGCGATAGAAGGTCCTGAGGATGCGGTGGCTCATGCCAAATCTTTTCAGTCTTCTGAGAAAGAAGAGGCGCTGCTGTGCCTTCTTCACTGTATTTTCCGTGTGCACTGACCACGTAAGATCCTCTGCCTGATGAACTCCAAGGAAACGGAAACTGCTCACCCTCTCCACAGCGTCGCCGTTGATGGTGATGGGGGTGTGTATTCCTCTGCTCCTCCAGAAGTCCACTATCATCTCCTTTGTCTTTGTGACGTTGAGGGTGAGGCTGTTGTCCTGACACCAGTGGGTCAGGGCGCTGATCTCCTCCCTGTAGGCCGTCTCATCGTCGTTGGTGATGAGACCTACCACTGTGGTGTCGTCCGCATACTTCACAATGATGTTGGAGTTTCTCGTGGCCGTGCAGTCGTAGGTGTAGAGTGAGTACAGGAGAGGGCTCAGCACACACCCCTGCGGAGCACCAGTGTTCAGTGTGACGGTGGATGAGGTGGTGCCGCCCAGTCTGACCACCCGGCATCTGTCAGACAGAAAGTTAAGGATCCAGCTGCAGAGGGAGCTGCTCAGTCCTAGGTCCTGCAATTTCCTGTCCAGCTTCGAGGGAACAATGGTGTTGAATGCTGAGCTGTAATCTACAAACAGCATTCTCACATACGTGTCTCTCTTCTCCAGGTGTGACAGGGCAGCATGAAGTGTCAGGGCTATGGCATCATCAGTGGACCTGTTGTGGCGGTATGCAAACTGTAGAGGGTCCAGTGAATCGGGCAGTGCAGAGCAGATGAAGCCCCTGACCAACTTCTCGAAGCATTTGCTCACGATGGGTGTCAGGGCTACAGGTCGCCAGTCATTCAATGTGGAGATGGTGGAGGATTTGGGTACAGGGACAATGGTGACCATTTTGAAGAGGCAGGGACTACAGACAGAGAGAGGGAAAGGTTGAAGATGTGTGTAAACACTCCAGCCAGCTGACCTGCGCATGACCTTAGGACGCGGCCGGGAATACCGTCCGGACCAGTAGCTTTGCGTGCGTTCACCCTCCTGAAGCACCTCCGCACATCCTCTTCAGACACAGTGTGCGCACTGACGTCATCCGCGGTGCGCTCACTGTCCGGTCTCATGGAGTTCGCTGTGTCGAATCAGGCATAGAATGCGTTTAGATCCTCATACAGAGAGGCCGTGGTCTGCGGTGTGCTGGTTCTCCCTCTAAAGTCTGTGATTGTGTTTAGTCCCTGCCACATACTCCGGGGGTTGTCAAACTGTTGCTCCACCCTGTCTCTGTACTCACGTTTGGCTGCTTTGATCGTCTTACGGAGTTGGTAATGTGCGTGTTTGTAGTCTGATGTGTTCGCGGAGGCAAAGGCGGTGCTCCGCGCCGCCAGCGCCGTTCGCACATCTCCGTTAATCCAGGGTTTTTGATTCGGGAAGGATTTAACTGTTCTGGATGGGACAACATCTTCCACGCATTTCCTGATAAATCCGCAGACTGAGTCTGTGTACTCATCAATGTCTCTAGCAGCTGCGTGAAACATTTCCCAGTCAGCGCGATCAAAACATTCCTGCAGCGCAGACTCCGATTGGTCTGACCAACGATGCACCGCCCTCAGGGTTGGAGCTTCCCGTTTCAGCTTCTGTCTGTAGGCAGGTATAAGCAGGATGGAGCGGTGATCTGATTGGCCGAATGGGGCGCGGCCCAGCCTAAGGTGAAGTTAAAGTCCCATTACCCCTGCTTTCCACAGGAGCCGGCAGCAGCACGTTACTGCAGCAGCACGTCTTGCTCGCATTAGCTGCTGCTTGGCCCTTCCCACGAGACGCGAAGCAACAGGGGAGCAGCTGTCACCGACCGAGCACGAAGTCACACGAGTGACTTCATCAGTAAACACAACAACAAGCAGGAGAAAACTACAACATGACTCCAAAAGGTTTGTGTTTTATGTTCTGTCCGTTTTATAATCGCCAATACGGACCTGAAAAACAAAGGAGACCGCTAGCTAGGTGATAACTTCTCACGGGGCCGCACAGTTAGTAACTTTGTTTAAAAGTAAAGCAACCGGAAGGCAGTACGTTTTTTAATACTGAAAATCTCGGGAGCTTCTCTCCATTTCCGCGTCCGATTTCCTGTCTTTTCTTCCCCAACAATGGAGTAAGGTCTAGCTGCAGATGCAGCCCCGGCAAAAATGTCGAACTTGACCCGTTTCAGAGGCGTCGCGTGTAGAAAATAGAACCGGTGCATAAAGGCCGCGACATGCTGCTCCTGAGACGCGGCCGACTCACGCTGCTGACGGCTCCAGTGGAAAAGGTTCTGTTGACCACAGCGGTTCCTATCAGAAGCTATGACGTGCTGCTGACGGCTCCTGTGGAAAGCCGGGGTTAGTCATCACACACTGGTGAAATTCTTCTCCGCATCTGGCCCATCCCCATGGGGAGCTGTGTGCTGCAACTGTGGCTGCGCTCTGGAACTATTTGATGGTTTAACCCCCCCCATTCCAACCCCTACTATCTGAGTGTCAAGCAGGGATGCATTGAGTCCCTTTTTTTTTTAATCTTTCTGATATGACCTGACTGGTATTTGAACCCAGACCTCCCAGTCCCAGAGCAGACACTCATACCACTAGGCCACCGAGAAGTGAGTTATTTTTGAGTCTTTCTTTACCTTCTAGATTTAACATTATGTAATTGTTTTTGGCTTATTTTTACACACATGTGTTGCTGCTCTTAAAAGCAACAATAAATATATTTGCTGTTACTTTGTTTTTTACATAGTCACCCAGCTCAGCTCCCAGCAGTAGTGTGTCAGTGGCACTGGAATGGGATGGGAATGATGGGAATTCCTCTTCTGTAGAGTTCCAGAGCAGCTTCTCCACCCCTGATTAGACTCAGGTGTGTGTTGGAGAGCTTCTGAGCAGCTTCCTGAAAGAGTGAAAGCTCTATGAACTGTTTTAAGTTAAAAGAAATTATAAATAATAATAGTAAATAACATTGTACTCCATCTGTATTAATTTTCTTCATACACCTCTTCCTCAGAGCACCAAGGAGTAGCTTCCCAGACTCAAGCGTGATTTATACTTCTCTGTGAGCTCCGTAACGCAGAGACGCAAACAGAGTGTCAGAAAGGTTTTCACATTCAAACTTTTGTTCTGGCAGCGGAGCGTTGCAAAGCAATTCCCTGCCAGGACAGCAGAGGGCGTGGCACTGTTCTGTGGTATCCTGCCACCATAACACTCATGTATCTGGTCCCCGATAGTGTATTTACATTATGCATGTGTTTATATGTCAGAGATTGTATATCACGGACAAATTATTCCTTTGTTCTCCTCCAGCTCTTCATGCGGTCGCCACCTCTAAACCCACATTTTCTGTCGTTTCCATCCATAGTCCGTATTTTGTATTCCTTCACTCACAGGTGAATAAATGTTAATACCGTATTTTCCGGACTATAAGCCGCTACTTTTTTCCCACGCTTTGAACCATGCGGCTTATAATGAGGTGCGGCTTTACTGAAGATTTTCCTTCACCTGCCACTAGGGGGCGCTTTAGCAGAAAGTGAAACAGGTGGAAGTCAAAAGTGGAAATCAAAGAAAGTGCTCATTTTAATTTAGCACATGCAAGCAGCCGGCACGACGAAGAATTGTTTTCAAATCCATACCCCTTCATCATGGTAACTACACGTTATGAGTTCATATGATGCCGCATTTAAGTTGAAGGCATCGATCTGGCAGTACAGGAGGGAAACAGTGCTGCCGCACGTAAGCTTGGCATGAATGAATCCATGGTTCGGCGCTGGAGACGGCAGCGGGAAGAACTCATTCAAGCCAGCTTCACCCGGGGATGATGACAGCAACACGGACAGCGACACTGACATCGCCACAGAAAAGGTATGTGACGAAGCTCTTCTGAGGCTGTTCAGCTCCGACACTGAAGAAGAGGACTTTAATGGCTTTAGTGCGCAAGAGGAAGATGAGAGCGAATGACTTTTTCTGGTAGGCAAGTGTGTTTTATTTACTAACCAGGCATGTTTTGTGTGCAGTTTTTATTTTCTAATCATCCAGGGCTTATTAATGCTGTGTCAGCGCTGTTCTTTTCTTCTAAACATGCATGCAAACCCTTTTATAACCATCCAGAAACATGAATGCTATCAGTGCTGTTTTCTTTTCTAAACTTGTAGGCAAATTCACACGTGTTTAAAATTTGTTTTGTTGAATTAAAACAACAACGAAAAACCTCTGTGTGGCGTCTTTCTGTATAATTATCTTATGTTATGGCCGTACATGCGCTGTGCGCCGGGGACTCGCATGTGGCTGCTGCGCAGCAGCCACATGCGAGTCCCCGCATGTGTCCCCGCATGTGTCCCACAGCTGCTGAACAACAATCAGTTGTTCAGCAGCTGATAAATTTGCTGCTGATTAAAATCAGGTGTGTTGAAGCAGGTAAAACTCTTAAAACATGCTGTATCCCATAAAACTTGCCTTTCCTTTTTCAGTCTGCTTACCTTGACAACGCTGCGTGTATGATCGGTTCTGGGGGGTTCTCTTATTTGTAAAATAAAATGTAAACTAGAATCGGATTGTGCAGTTTATCTTTATTGTCACTCCACAAAGGGTCCCAAATCACGGCATAGTTCCAGAAGGATCTCCTTTTGGGAGATCTGTGCGCTCACGGAGTACTAGGCATGAGCGAGTACACCACTAACTGTATCTGTATCGATTCAACCATCTAAATTATCTGTACTGTACTGTATCTGGCTGTGTCCAAATGCGGGGGTTGCATGCTCATGAGTCTCAGGAGAAAGTGCTCTTTTGTGTCTGGTTTATGTTTATGTTTATGTTTATTCACTTAGCAGACGCTTTTATCCAAAGCGACTTACAATTTCTAACCTGTAGGGCATGTTGTGAACTGTGGGGGAAACCGGAGTACCCGAAGGAAACCCACGCATGCATGGGGAGAACACGCAACTCCACACAGAAAGGACGAAGCCGAGTTTTGAACCTTCGACCTTCGTGCTGCGAGGCAACAGTGCTAACCACTGCGCCACCATGCAGCCCGGTTACACCGGATGTTAACAGTTTTGAATTTGGACAGTCTACACCTTAAATAATTCAAGTTCAATTTCAATTCAAGTTTATTTATATAGCGCCAAACCACGACGAGTCGTCTCAAGGCAGTTCTCACAGTAAAGATTCCAATACAGTTTAGTTCATTAAGCCAGTCAGTAAAAAGTTTCCTTTGTAAGGAACCCAGCTAATTGCATCTAGTCACTGACTAGTGTCAGAGTCTTTACAGCAATCCTCATACTAAGCAAGCATGCAGTGACAGTGGAGAGGAAACTCCCTTTTAACAGGAAGTAACTTCCAGAGGATCATGGATCAATATAAGCAGCCATCCTTCACGACTCACTGGGGATGGAGAAGACAGGGCAGACATGCACACACACACACACACACACACACACACACACACACACACACACACACACACACACACACACACACACACACACACACACACACACACATAGTGTTTCTATGGTTACATTGTGATTTTTTAGTAAATATTCTATTTAGTGAGAGATAAACTTTATTGTATTTATCCAAGTGAATCCATAATTAAACAGGTAAACTAATAGTAGCACATTCAATGTCAAAGAGAGTAAAAAGTTATTATCAGGAGAGGGAGAATGTTTAAGTGGTTAGAAGCAGTGTTCAAGCCGATGGCCCCCTCCATGAGGCCACCACAGTTCAGCAGAACATCATTGCAGCTTCTTCTGGGGAGAAAAACACCTGGAGAAAAATAAAGTTAACTGTTGAAATAGCAGGAAATAATACAGTTAAAGAGCAGATTGTAGAAGAAAGTAGTCCAATGTGGAAAGCGGTCAGTATGTCCTCCAGCAGTCTAAGCCTATAGCAGCATAACTACAGAGATAACTTTGGATAACCTAGCCCTTTAGATGGAGGCATGCTGGAGGCAGGGCAAGGGAGAGCCGTCTTTACCGACTGTATTTTCCACTGTATACTATATAATTACAATAGTTTTATTCTGAGTGCTGTAAATGGTTCGTTACAAATGTTTGTGGTTTCCAATGCAAAATGTTGTTTTTTCTGCTCAAATTTAGATTTTTGGTTTACTTTCAGGTTCAGTGTGCTAATACAATATGATAAAATGAAGAAATGACTAGATTCACATAGGTGAGGTTGTGCTGAAAAGAATGATGCCAACTTACTATTGCTTACTGCTTTTCATTACAATAATTTGAATGTATTTTCTTATTTTACCTAATATATTTTATGGCAGGTGAAAACACTTCAAAATTGCGAATGGGTCAAAAGCATTTCCCTATGTTTCATTCTTTTAGCACACATAATGGATGTTTTTCTGCCTAAGTTAGACAAACACAACAGCAGGTTGAACAGTTTAGCTGTGCAGGACCAGTGGGTATTACCTGTCAAACGCTTTTCTAATTAACACAAAAACAAAGGTTATACCTTCCCACTTCCTTTCATTTAAATGCAGCTCACACTTTTTTCAAATAAACTCCTGTAACTTTAACCACTTCAGATTTACTGTAAAAAGGATCACAGAGGCAATTCATTGCATTTTTAAATGTCTCAAACAGGTACGGTGGCATTTTATAGGGTCTAAACATTTCTTTAATGCATGATTAAGATTGTTTTTATGGAACAAAAAAAACTCTATGAAAATTACAATTATCAGTACATTTGTTGGATTGTTACAACCATAAAGGCCTACCCTTTAAAAAGATAAGTCCTTAGATCCTAATTGTTTTTTTCTTACCTTTTCCCCTGATTTACTGAGTCATGATAAAGCTTATCAGTAGAGGAAGATGACAACGTCTGTATTAATTGGTCACGTGTAAGTATTTAAATCTGCCCGTTGAGTTAATGACACCATCAGTGGCCTTTTAATGACCCGGATCAGACATTGCCTATTGCACTTAATGGGCCCCACACTGGGAGAGTTATTTCTTATTGCGTCTGTCAGCATCAGATTAAGCCCAGCACCTCATCCATCCTTCACAATGAATAAAAGAGGGAAAAAGCGTCTTACAATCCTTCCCTCTCTAGGTGCCTTCCATTCATTCTCTTTGTCTTCATTCCTTCTTTCTGTCCATGTTTACCTCACTTCTCACCCACACATTGCATTTTCTCACTTGTTGTTTTCTTCCTCTCCCCTGTTCCACACAGAGGCCCTAATATTTTCTTGCAGGGCGCCCACTTCTCTCAAACGGTGATGAATGGCCCTGGCTTCTGTATCGATTTCCAAACTGAAACAATTTACGGACAAAACAAGTAGCAGTTTATCATATTGATTTTGTCCTGAATTCAGCTTCTCCCTTTAAGGTGACACCACTGTGCGTGAATGGACACATGAGTGAGAACAAAGATGAAATGCTTAACACTTCTCTTATTGTGCGCTCACTGAGATTTAAGGCCCAGTTCCACATACGCCCAGAGTGACTGAGTCTCATCAAGGAGCTTTAAGTGAAAAGTCAATATGGTGGCAAGAACCTGAATTAAAAACAGGTCACCAAACCGGTACCAAAGCCCCTGCTTAAAGATATGCATCAACATGCATGCCTTGCTTTATTTTAGTCACGTCCAGCAATCAGTTAAAGCTGCAAATCTGCAAACAAGCTAAGGATTGAACGCAAATACGGTCAAGGAAGACACCCTTCCCCTCGGCTATCTTCCCTGAGATGCTTCTGCTGGAACAAGAAACCCGTGCAAATGAGGAAACTGGAGTGTGCTAAACACCAGTCAGTATTTTCTACATCCAAATATATTTTGTTGGCCGTGACCTCAAACTGTGTTTTTCTTTTTGGGACTCTAGTAGTTTGTCCTAAAGTTGAAGTGGTAGCAGCCGACTGTTTCTCCTTCTGCTTCTGAGAACTTCTCACATCAGTGGTGTTCTGTTGCTAAATACACTAAGGGGGTGCTACCCACTTTGACCTTGGGGCTTCCAGTCCATACTCTGCACTAGGGGTTGTATGAACTAGTCGACTAGTCGACTTCACTGCTCTGTAGTGACTTTTTATGCCTGTCATCGACTAGTCGCTGCCACATGATAATGACTGGCAAGATGCAGTCCTCGGAAAAGACAGCAGGTGAGGAGCTCCTGCGCGTCGGGAGGCAACGCGCTGTGCCAGAGTGCCGGTACTGACACCCGCCATAAAACAGACATTTAACCAAATTGTGACCTTTACCCGCTTGCAATTTAACCTTCCCCTCACTCCCATCCTAACCTTAACCAGCTTGCGCATGCAAAGCTCTGATTGTTGAAGCGCTCCAGACATCTGTGTCCTGAGCACGGCCACAGTAACATCAAATTAGGTGTCGCCACCTCAAAAACTAATTTAACACGTGATCGTTCATGTTGGCTCATTTCCTTTTATGTTTTCTGTCTTTTATTTGTGCCTGATGCGTTTCGCCGCTGTGAAGCAGGGCGCATCACCTTGACCTCCGGTGAAGCACCTCACCGGTGCGGCTGGCGCGCACCCCGCTGTTTTTGCGGTCGGTAGATCTTTTAGAACTGCAGTTCAAAGGTAACTCATAAGGTGAATATATATGAACCCATGTAGTAGCCTAGTTTCTCTTTAGGATTGAGAGGAGATGCAGGAAGATAATAAACAGACAGGACAGAAAAATAGTCAAATAAAAACAAGTTAGTTTTTGTACCTGGTGGTTGCAACAAACAGACACCATTGAAGGTAATCAGAAGCGAGGAACAGAAAATGAAATAATTATTTTAATGTTTAGAGCAGCAGGAACTCCGAGAGGCTGCAGGCACATCAGTGAGTTTGTGGCCGCTGCGCAGGGGGAGGGGGAGGGGGGAGAGGGCTGAAGCAGAAACTACCGCTGTTAAAAGAAATGTGTCTAACTTTGAAAATGTGGGCGCAATTTTAATTGTCAAAAACTCCAGCAACCCCCCCCCCATCCCCCCCAGCTGCTTCAGGTGTATGACATCATCAACAACTAGTCAAAGTCGACTCGATTTTCATTACTTGACAGTCGACTTTAAAAAAAATTAAGTCATGCAGCCCCTACTCTGCACTGATGTTCATTACACTACGCCATTTTTGTGTCAGTAACATAGACTTGAGTACTATTTTTAAAGGGAAGTATTCCAAGTATTTCGAACACAGTACCAGGATTAAGCAAAGTAATTGAATACATTCCAAAATACATTTTAAAGCAGATATTCAGTATCATGTAACCAAATACATTTACAAAGTATTCTCCCCAACACTGTATATATTAGGGAGAAAATAAAAACAACCACATTTCTATTTTGCAGCGTGCCAATGTGGTGTGACATGACGACATCCCCAATACGCAAATTAGTGAGTGTCTTCATATGATGAGTAAAGTTGTAATATATTAACTGCTCACAGTGACCCCCACCACCACAGCACACAATGGCTGAACTAAGAGTGTCATCTATATCATGTTCCACAAGGTGACCAGAGGAAGAAACGATCATTGAGCTTCTGTCCGAGATCGCATTATACGGTCCAACTTTCCGTGTTTTCTTTTGATGGAGTCAAGTGTCAAGATCGTCTTTTAATACCAGATTGGATTTGATTACAATCTGCTGACGCAGCCTGTGACACACCTGAAAAAGCATCTCGCTCTGCCCTGAATGCATTAGTGCTGACAGTGGAGTCACGGGCACTTGGACATGCCCTTGGTTGCAGCGATCTCAGCCTTAACCTGAACGGCGACCATCAGCGACAGCAACACCTGAGCACGGAAATTACTTCAAAATAGAAAAGGACTGTTAGAAAATAAACAAACGTGAAAAAGGGAACAACAGAGATGACAGCAGGCACATTATCTTAACGTCGTGTCCTTTCCTTGTGCAGCTGCTTTCTCTCTGGCTGGTTAAATAGCTCAACTCCTAAAACCTCAAATAGGAATGGCTTTTACAAGAAACATCAGGGGGATAACAGTAGAGAGCACAGGCACTCAGATGGAATTACAGCTTAAGAAAACAGCTTTTATTTCTGAACTAATATTAATAATAAAACACATTACCTCTCTTTAGAAAGAAGTCATTCATAAATCAATATTAGAAATGAGAAATGGATATTATTAAAAATCAACTATATAATTGTGATCATCCATCCATCCATCCATCCATCCATCCATTTCCATCCGCTTATCCGGAGTGTATCCCTTTCCTGTGATCATTTCCATTCAAATATAATTTTACAATGAGAGTTTTATTTCCTTAATGCTCTGGATGTTGTGGCACTGTGTTGGCTGACGCGGCTCTGCAATATCGCGTGGACATCGGGGGCAGTCCCACTGGACTGGCAGACTGGGGTGGTGGTGCCCTTATTTAAAAAGGGGGACCGCAGGGTGTGTTCCAACTGCAGGGGTATCATACTCCTGAGCCTTCCTGGTAAGGTCCACTCAGGGGTTCTGGAGAAGAGTGTCCGTCGGATTGTTGAACCTCAGATTCAGGAGGAGCAATGTGGTTTTTGTCCTGGCCGTGGAACACTGGACCTGCTCTACACCCTTAGGGGGATCCTGGAGGGTGCGTGGGAATTTGCCCAACCAGTCTACATGTGTTTTGTGGATTTGGAGAAGGCGTTTGACCGTGTCCCTCGGGGGGCCCTGTGGGGGGCACTCCGGGAGTATGGGGTACCAGGCCCTCTGATACGGGCTGTTAGGTCCCTGTATGACCGGTGTCAGAGCTTGGTCCGCATTGCCGGCAGTAAGTCGGGCTCGTTCCCAGTGAGAGTTGGACTCCGCCAAGGCTGCCCTTTGTCACCGATTCTGTTCATAACCTTTATGGACAGGATTTCTAGGCACAGCCAAGGTGTGGAGGGCATCTGTTTTGGTGGCCTGAGGATCAGGTCTCTGCTTTTTGGAGATGACGTGATCCTGTTGGCTTCATCAGAACATGAACTTCATTCTTCACTGGAGCGGTTTGCAGCCGAGTGTGAAGCAGCTGGGATGAGAATCAGCTCCTCTAAATCTGAGACCATGGGCCTTAGTTGGAAAAGGGTAGAATGCCTTCTCCGGATCAGGGATGAGGTCCTGCCCCAAGTGGAGAAAAATTAAGTATCTTGGGGTCTTGTTCACGAGTGAAGGAAAACTGGAGCGTGAGATCGATAAGCAGATTGGTGTTGCATCTGCAGTGATGCGGGCGTTGTACCGGTCTGTCGTGGTGAAGAGAGAGCTGAGTCAGAAGGCGAAGCTCTCAATTTACCGGTCGATCTACGTTCCTACCCTCACTTATGGTCATGAGCTTTGGGTAGTGACCGAAAGAACGAGATCGCAGATACAAGCGGCCAAAATGATTTTTCTCCGAAGAGTGGCTGGGCTCTCCCTTAGAGGTAGTGTGAGAAGATCGGTCATTCGGGAGGGGCTCGGAGTAGACCCGCTGCTCCTCCACATCGAGACAAGCCAGTTGAGGTGGCTCGGGCATCTGGTCAGGATGCTTCATGGATGCCTCGCTGGTGAGGTTTTCTGGGCACGTCCAACCGGGAGGAGACTTAAAGGTAGACCCAGGACACGGTGAAGGGACTATGTCTCTCACCTGGCCAGGGAACGCCTTGGGATTCCCCCGGAGGAGCTGGCCCAAGTGGCTGGGGAGAGGGAAGTCTGGGCCTTCGCGACCCGAATCCAGATAAGCAGATGAAAATGGATGGATGGATGGATGGATGGATGGAGAATTTTATTTTAGTATTTTAATTTATAAAAATCAATGTTTCTTCTGTTTAACTTACATTGTAAAAGTATGTGTATGCTGGATAGATATAAGTAAAGTTAAGAATTTTATTTGATCAACAAGAAATAAATAAGTTATTTAGAAAAATAAGTCTCTTAAAAAAAGAGACATTAATGAATACAAAAAGTAAATCTCTCAAGGAGGACTAATGGCAGTACTAACACTGTTCATGATGACAAATAAAATGCATGCTGCAAAGTGTAGAAACTAATGGAGCATCATTTCCTGAAACTACAGAAAGTCTCTGTAGGAAAAACAAAAAATGGGCTTTAATTCAGTCACATTCATCATCAATCATCGCCTTTTACTTAAAGAGCAAAGAGAACATCCTCGCTCCCCTTTCAAGATAATCGAAGGTATTTATGATTATTTGCTTAGAAAAAGACCAAAACGCATTTAAGATTAGGAATAAATAATTGATTTTATTGAAAATATTGTCACTCACAAATCAATATTAGGGAAATGAGAAATGGATATTATTAAATATCAACTATATAACTGTGATCATTTCCATTCAAATATAATTTTACAATAAGAATTTTTTTTAGTATTTCACTTCATAAAATTCAATGTTTCTTCTGTTTAACTTACATCGAATGTATGTGTATGCTAGATAGATATAAGTAAAGTTAAGAATTTACTTAAAGAGCAAAGAGAACATCCACACTCCCCTTTCAAGATAAATGCAAGAATTTATGATTATTTGCTTAGAAAAAGACCAAAACGCATTTAAGATTAGGAATAAATAATTGATTTTATTGAAAACAAGATATACGTTTTCAGGAAGGTTTGAATTGATGAAGCTAGACAGTTCAAACTCCAATTTTAACGAAACAAATAATTAAATTAAGAGACGATTAGGTCTCCCAAACCTAAACATCTACATGTGGTTAATCTGGACCACCAAAGTGAAGAATTGTGATGTTATTTATGACTACAATAAAATAAATATTTGATTTTCTGTCGCTGATTGATGCATTAAAACCTACAATGCTATTTGTTCACTTGTAATAATTTTTTATTAGTTTTTATTTTACCACAAAGTTCTTTATAAAGCCCATGGCAGATAAAAATAAAAAATATATTGCATGTAATGGTAATGTTTTCTTTGCCAACAGTTAAATGGAATTGGACATTAATGTTCTTTTTTTTTTATCTATTTAATTCAAGTCAATATTATGTCAAAAAATAGTAAAAAAGCATGAAGAAAAGGGGAAATGATATGTCGTTTACATAATTAGACATGTTTCCATTACCAGAACTCCAGAGTAGTTCCTAGGATGGGGAACTTGACCAGGAGATAGGATGTCCCAGTCTTCTCAGCTGTTGTGTCTCCATTCAGATTCAGCCCTTTCAGAACCTGCACAGACATCAGCATATCCCGACTGCTTTGGCAGTGAGTGATGTCACTGATCAGCCCCAAAAAAGCCCAAAGTAACATTAGTATTATTAAAAGCATTTGTTTTACAGAAGTATAACATCATTTAATCCATTCAGAGTACAAGAGTAGCTCTGGTTTTGTGAGACAAGCCCCATTAACTAAGTCTGTGGGGGGAATTTTACAGAGTTTTCCAGTGTCGGGAGTTAGATTTTAAATGCGATCAGCGCTTTTTATTATTATTTATTTAATTTTTTTATACATTCATTCTGCTTCACCAGTTACTCTTCCAATTTTACTACAGCCGGTTGTTTTCCTCGTCTGCTGATGTCATTTCCTACTGAGTTACAACCACTCAGCATGAGTTAGGTTCTGCTCAGCTGCTCCACCAGGCCATTCGGAGTACCTACTCCAGAGCAGGTACTCAGAAGGTACCTAAAAACGGCCCGAAAAACGGCCGTTTGGACGGCCCGGTCAGGTGGAGATACGCGCGTGTCGGGAGGTTCCTGTAAATCTACCCTGAAGTTCTTGTGTTAGAAACGCACCTATTGTAAAAGAACTTCTTTGTTACGTTTGTTCTGAATTAATTTTCAGATTTTGTTTTTTCCTGTTTTTCTATACAGAGTAACAGTTTGTTTTTACCTTCTTGCAGATACTGCTGTCTCCTTCAGAGTGTCTTTGGCAAAATGTGCAAACTCAGTCTTCTAAAATCTCTTCCATAACCCCCCCATACTAAATGATATTAGAATTTATAAATGTATGACTCCCTGCAGTAGGGGAATTGCATCATGAACATCCAACACTGGAAAACAACAGCTGGTTTCAATCCTCTGATTCTTACACTCACATCAGTGATGGTGTGTTAGCATTACTAATGCAACTTAAGCAACGCTAGCTTCCAAAAACTGGTGTTGTGCAGAAGAAAGTACCCATATCCTAAATATGCCCCACCACTGGATGTATGGCTAACCAATTTCCTTTAAAATTGTTTATACTAATTTCATTGTCGTCGTCGTCGTCTTCCTCCGCTTATCCGGGTCCAGGTCGCGGGGGCAGATTCCCAACTAGGGAGCTCCAGACCGTCCTCTCCCCAGCCACCTCCACCAGTTCCTCCAGCAGGACCCCAAGGCATTCCCGGACCAGATTGGAGATGTAACTTCTTCAACGTGTCCTGGGTGGACCCGGGGGCCTCCTGCCGGCAGGACATGCCCGAAACACCTCCCCAGGGAGGTGTCCAGGAGGCATCCTGACCAGATGCCCAAACCACCTCAACTGACTCCTTTCGATCCGGAGGAGCAGCGGTTCTACTCCGAGTCCCTCCCGAATGTCCGAGCTCCCCACCCTATCTCTGAGGCTGATCCCGGCCACCCTAAGGAGGAAACTGATTTCGGCCGCTTGTATCCGCAATCTCGTTCTTTCGGTCATTACCCAAAGCTCATGACCATAGGTGAGGACTGGGACGTAGATTGACCGGTAAATCAAGAGCCTGGCTTTCTGGCTCAGCTCCCTCTTCACCACAACCGATGGGCTCAGCGTCCGCATCACTGCAGATGCCGAACCAATCCGCCTGTCAATCTCCCGATCCCTCCTACCCTCACTCGTGAACAAGACCCAGAGATACTTAAACTCCTCCACTTGAGGTAGGACCTCTCCCCGACCCGGAGTTGGCAAGCCACCCTTTTCCGGTCGAGAACCATGGTCTCAGATTTGGAGGTGCTGATCCTCATCCCAGCCGCTTCACACTCAGCCGCAAAACTACCCAGCAAGAGCTGAAGGTCAGAGCTGGATGAAGCCTGGAGGACCACATCATCCACAAAAAGCAGAGACGTGATTCTCCTGCCACCAAACTCGACACACTCCACAACACAGCTGCGCCTAGAAATTCTGTCCATAAAGGCAATGAACAGAACCGGTGACAAAGGGCAGTCCTGACGGAGTCCAACCCTCACCGGGAACAGGTCCGACTTACTACTGGCTATGCGGACCAAACTCATGCTCCTCTGGTAAAGGGACTGAATGGCCCTTAACAGAAAGCCACCCACCCCATACTCCTGGAGCATCCCCCACAGGGTGCCCCTGGGGACACGGTCATAAGCCTTCTCCAAATCCACAAAACACATGTGGACTGGTTGGGCAAACTCCCATGCCCCCACCATCACCCTTGCAAGGGTATAGAGCTG
Source organism: Nothobranchius furzeri (assembly GCF_043380555.1). NCBI lineage: Eukaryota > Metazoa > Chordata > Actinopteri > Cyprinodontiformes > Nothobranchiidae > Nothobranchius > Nothobranchius furzeri. Next base: position 102,367,156 of record NC_091741.1, on the reverse strand, counting down.
GTCCACAGTTCCACGGCCAGAACAAAAACCACATTGCTCCCCCTCAATCTGAGATTTAACTATCGATCTGACCCACCTCTCCAGTACCTTGGAGTAGACCTTTCCAGGGAGGCTGAGGAGTGTGATCCCCCTATAGTTGGAACACACACTCAGGTCACCCTTCTTAAAGATGGGGACCACCACCCCGTTCTGCCACTCCACAGGAACTGCCCCCGATGACCACGCAATGTTGCAGAGACATGTCAACCATGACAGCCCTACAACATCCATAGCCTTGAGATACCCAGGACGAATCTCATCCGCCCCCGGGGCTCTGCCACTGTGTAGTTGTTTGACTACCTCAGCAACTACTGCCCCAGAGATTGGGCAGTCCACCCCCAGGTCTCCCGGCTCTGGCTCCTCCTCGGAATGTGCGTAGGTGGGATTGAGGAGCTCCTCAAAGTATTCCTTCCACTGTCTGACTATAACCCCAGTTGATGTCAGCAGCTCCCCATCCCCACTGTAAACAGTGTGAGTGAGTTGCTGACTCCCTCTTCTGAGGCGCCGGACAGTTTGCCAGAACCTCTTTGGAGCTGATCGATAGTCTTTCTCCATGGCCTCACCAAACTCCTCCCATGCCCGAGATTTCACCTAGGCAACTGCCACTGCTGCACCCCGCTTGGCTATCCGGTACCCGTCTGCTGCCTCTGGAGACCCACAGACCAGCCACGCCCTGTAGGCCTCCTTCTTCAGCCTGACAGCTACCCGAACCTCTGGTGTCCACCAGCGGGTACGGGGGTTGCCACCACGACTGGCACTGGCCACCTTGCGACCACAGCTAGCAACAGCCGCCTCAACAATAACAGAGTGGAACAAGGCCCACTCGGAGTCAAAGTCCCCCACTGCTCTCGGGATGCGGTCGAAGCTCTGCTGGAGGTGGGAGTTGAAGACCGCCTTGACAGGTTCTTCTGCCAAGCGTCCCCAGCAGACCAGCGGCTCGAGTGGTCGCGTAGGCAAAAACCCGGGCATGGGAGTTCAGTGAAACAATGGAGCAAGACTTCTGCACACTTTTGAGGAGATTCTGGTCCACCATCTCGCAACTCAGGAGGGGAGAGCAGTGCGCTACCAACACTATCTATAGTGGGGATGGTGTGCTGCTGACCTCTACTCAGGACGTTGTGGATCGATGGGCAGAATACTTCGAAGACCTCCCCAATCCCACCGACACGTCTTCCAGTGAGGAAGCAGAGTCTGGGGACTTTGAGTTGGGCTCTCAAATCTCTGGTGCCGAGGTCACTGAGGTGATTAAAAAACTCCTCTGTGGCAAGGCTCCGGGGGTGGATGAGATCCGCCCGGAGTTCCTTAAGCCTTTGGATGTTGTGGGGCTGTGCTGGCTGACATGGCTCTGCAATATCACGTGGACATCGGGGGCAGTTCTACTGGACTTGATGTGAACGTTGTACCGGTCTGTTGTGGTGAAGAGAGAGCTGAGTCAGAAGGCAAAGCTCTCGATTTACTGGTCGATCTATGTTCCTACCTTCCCCTATGGTCATGAGCTTTGGGTAGTGACGAAAGAATGACATCTTGGATACAAGCGGCAGAAATTAACTTTCTCCGCAGTGTGACTGGGCTCTCCCTTAGAGATAGGGTGAGAAGCTCAGTCATCCGGGAGGGGCTCAGAGTAGATTTGCTGGTCCTCCACTTCGAGAGGAGCCAGTTGCTGGGGAGAGGGACGACTGGGCCTCTCGACTTAGACTACTGCCCCCGCGACCCGACTCCGGATGAAAATGGATGGATGGATGGATTGAGTTTTTACAGTAACTTTGGCTGACTCAAAGTCTTTTCTGCTGTTAATTGTATGAACTATTACTATTTATGTCTACTTTTCTATTTATTGGTAAGTCGTCCAAACAGAAAATAGCAGTATTACCTTGGAGAGTCTTCCTGGAGAGTTTGTTACAGAGCTTCTCCTATAGGTGCCAAGTTTAACCACAAAGAGCCTTCTGTTCTTTTTCAAATCTGGACATCTTTAATGCTCTCCCCTCTGCAGGATTGTAGTTACTTGGCTTTGCAGTTTAGTTTCTTTTGACCTGCTTTCCAATCAGCAGCAAATTCAGGTAAACATTGAGCTTGGTACTGCTCCTAAAGACCTTTACGAAATCCCTCAATGGGGGGAAGTGTCATTGCTATACACACTATGTGCATCTGAGTGTATAACTTGGCTTTAGTATTTAACTGTTGTTTCCAGAAAATAATGTGCAGGGATAATAACACAATAATGTTGCGTCCTGTCATGCAAATAGCACATGCGCACACATGCAAAAAGATGTGGCCCCTCCTCCCCAAAAAATAAAAAAAGAAGGAAGAGGTGGCTACACTGATTTCTGAGCTGTGTGGCTGCTGATGGGTGTAAAATATCTGCAATACTTCCATTATGGATTTGTCCCTGCAGAACTGTTGAACTGTGCTCCTAAAATGAAGAGAGCAACTGCCAAGAAAAAAAAGATAGAAAAAAAGTTTAGAAATGAAAAGAAAGCTTCTGAAAGCTAAATCAATATCTTGTGCAAGTGCAGCAATCAGTTTAGAGAAATCTGCAAGTTCCAGAAAGGCTTTAGAAAAAACATTTTTATTGAATGCTGTTAACAGTATATATTGTTTAAAAGGGGCTAAATTATGTCAGTTTATGTGAGTTTTGTGGTTAAGTTTAAAAGGGTGTATGGTCAGGGCAGACTGACCTTTAAAAGATTGCCTACAGCTGTGCCCAGAGGCTGTTGTCAGGCTACTGTTGGCCTAAGCTGACCTCTCAGAACTTGGCAGCACCTTCCCACATCAATATCTCCCAGCCATCTCACCTTTACGAGTCAAAGATCCAACTAGATTTTACTGTCATTGGGAAATGAAACTGTGTGCATAGGCTCTGCAAAGTAGAGTCTGGAGATGAAGACACACTTAAAACATGACATGTTTCTGTAAAATCTAATTAACATCTGATTCCAGATAAAAGGTTATTTTTCACCAAGATGCTGAATGTCACTGATGTGTCTTTGTCATGATGTCAGCCATTCTGCCTTTCACATCAATAATAAACACAAACAACAAAAAATAGACAAATTGAGAAAACTGTTTGTTCAAAATGCAATTAAAAGTAGAGAGCTTCAAATGGAAAACTTGAATAAAATTTTTGTTATTTTTGGGTGGCTAAAAGCACAAATAACTCACATGAAATGGAAATTACAGCTATGCTGATTGATTGGTTAATGACTGTTATTATGTTCAAATCTGGAAAACGGATGAAGAAAGCAGCATGCAAATCAGGCCACGGAGGTTTCCCACTGCTTTTACAACATGTTTACTCTGAGCTGGTGGACCCTAACTTTTTGTATTCTTCTCACCTGTCTGGAAAGAGCAATACCAAGTGTGTAATATGTTTTTAAACTAATTCTGGTGCTTTTTAAAAATACTTTTAATTATTTCAGGATTTATTATTGTAGATAATCCCACAAAGTAAAATGTAAAAACACCATAATGGTTAAATCATTAATCTATGCATCTTCAAATCACATTATATACAAATGATTTCTCTGAGCTCTGTATAACTAATTTTTTTCCCAATCCTTTCTTCTGTACCTGTTTAATCTTATTCAGAGTCATGGTAGATTTATCTCCACTATATGTTTTTACCTGTATAAAGCTGTAAGTTATACACATGTACTATTTATACATTTGATACAGTTCAGATCACCTTCGAAACTCCGTCACACACCCAGGGCCATGCCAAGGCATTTTGGGGGCCAAGGCCAGATAGAACCCCCCCCCATATAACTGAGCTCCCCCAGAAGCCTCTCCATACCCTGTCCAGGAGTATTCATTTTACAGTGTTTGTAAGAAACCCTCAGACATTACTGACATCATTATCAGATGAAAAACTAAACTATCAGACATGCTGTCTCATCAGCTTCTTTTCTGAACTTGCAAAAAGTAACAAAACCATTTGAAAGCCACTATTTCTGGATTCTCTGAAAGTTTCCATGCAGTCCTTGACAAACTTTTTTTTATCATTGATCCTATTGTCTAATCTCACAGCTGAAACAAGCATCCTTAATCATCTGTGCACAGGAAGCTTACCGATGCTGTAGTAAAACAAAAGGTATAATAATTTATTATTAATAAAACCTTGTTGCAGCACTAAAGCAGCAGAAAAATGAGATTTTGTAATAAATATGCAAAATGTTTACATATGAATTGTTTTAGAGCCCTTTTATTAAAATAATCTGATACTAATTTTAGTTCTTACAAAAAATGGGTTGGTTTGTGTGGCGTTGCCACAGAGTGATGTCATAGGCACAGATCCTCTGTTCTCTTTTTTGGAAATGGAAATATGGTCACCCTAAGGTATGTGGGCCCGATGGACCACATTAAACTGTAATAGAGATTGGCGGAAGCATATTGAAGTAGAGTTAATAAGCTCCAGGATTGTGTCCCAAGTGTCATTGGGTAGTTGTTGGTTCAGGTCTTGCTCCCAGGCTGCCCTGATCTTAGCCGTAGATGTTTGTTTTTAGTTTATTAACTTGTAGATTTTTGAGTTCAGACCTCTTACACAAGGCTGCAAGCAAAGAATGTCATATATTATAGAACTCTGAGGTGCCACTGGGAAATCTGGTAACTGATCTTTGAGAAAATGCAGAATTTGCAGGTATCTGAAAAATGTGTTCTAGGGATCGTAAATTTATTTGAAAGCTGATCAAAGGAGGCCAGGTTGTCATTGATTAAAAAAAAATCTCTAAAAGACTTTATACCCATCTCCTCCCAGTCCTTAAAGGTCTGATCAAGGGATGATGAGAGGAAAAGGTAGTTAGATAGGATAGGGCTTTGGAGGGAAAAAACTGTTGAGTTTAAAACATTTCCTGAACTGGGTTCACACTTTAAGGGATTGCTGTATGTTACGGATACCAGCCTGGCCAGTGTGATCCAGGATCCAGGATCATCCAGCCCCGGTGATCAGCCTGACACCGCCCCTCCTCCTCCCCTCTTCCAGGCTGCTGAGGAGCACAGCTGAGCTGAATCCTGCTGATGACCCACACCTGGATAAAAAGGCTGTGCCTTCAGCAGTCTGGGAGGCAGCAGTGCGGGGGTTCTGCTGTCCTCCAGGTCTCGTTTGGTTTAACCCCTTCGTTGTGATGAGTTTTAAACTTTGGTAGTTTTAACTCTGAGTGAGGAGGCAGCAGTGCAGGGGTTGTGCTGTCCTCCATTCTTCATTTAGGTTTCAACCCCTTGATTTCGATGAGTGTGCTCGTCTTCGGTACTTGACATAACGTCACGTTATCGGCCATATTACCTCTACCTGCCATTTTTTATAGCAAAGTTTTATGCTAGTTTATTATATTTTATTCTACTTTATTCTATTTTTTAATTATATTATTCATGTTATATGTAACACGTTAGTACCGAAGCAAGTTCCTAGTTTGTGAATTGTTTGTTCACTGACAATGGCAATAAACCTTTTTCTGATTCTGATTCTGATTTAACTTTACAGTTTTAACTCTTAGTGATGAGCTTTTGGATGATCCAGTGGGATCTTGTGATGTTTGGGTTAAAGGTTAACTTTGTTTGTGGCAATTTTATTCACTCCGATTTTAAACACCTTCGTTTCGGTTAAACTTTTACAATAAGTTTTAACCAGGTGTTTTAAGTCAGTAGATTGTTTTAGACTTTTATCAACTCCGTTGTGCTTTTAGAAAATCTTCGTTGCGGTAAAACCTTTAATAAGTTATTACCAGGTGTTTTTATAGTTAATAATTCATCTTGTAATGTTAATCTTTTTGAGAGTTTTGTTTGTTTTTGCATTTGCTTGTTTTTGCATTTGCATTATCTTTATAATGTGCACCATCTGTTTGCTCATTTTTAGAACCTTTTATTACAAATAAATCCATTTTAAACGCCACTGTCACATTTTTTATGTTACCCCCTCCTTCGCATTTTAACATCTCCTGTCTGGGATGTAACACTGTACCACTGGATTATTTATTGGGCAGGGTAAGGAAGTGGGGCAGGAGGACCCCAGTAAAATTGTTAGGGAGGTGTTCCAGACTGAATTGATCTCCATAACCAACCAAGATGTGGGATTGGTCTGTCTGTTATCAGCCCAATACACCAAAGGTTGAATACTTAATGCCCAGTAATACCAGTGGAAATTTGGTAAGGCTAGGTCTCCATTTAGTTTGGGCTTCTGTAAAAGTATTCTGGAGAACCGAGGATGTTTGTCTTTCCATATCTAGGAGCCGATGGTAGAGTCTAGGGAATCAAAGTACGAATTTGGGATGAAGACTGGGACTGATTGAAAAAGATACAACAATTTAGGGAGAAAGTTCATTTTCATGGAGTTAATTCGCCCAATTAAAGTGATGGATAATGGTGACCACACTTATAGGTTTTGCTTGATCTGATTTCTAAGTATCAAAAAGTTTTCCTTAAATAATCATTTCTGTTTCCTTGTGATAGTAATACCAAGGTAGGAAAATCTTTGCTAGCTTAAAGGGGAAGGAGGAAAAGTGTGAGTTGTAGCGTCACGAATGTCCTGTTTTTGACTTAAAGGTCATGATCTGCTTCATCTGCTCGAGCAGAGACAAAGTCTCTGACGCAGGCTAATCTACATGAGATAGTGGCCAACGTCTTTCATGCACTCTGCTCATCTGAACTGCTTCACCTTTCACAGCTCAAGGCGAAGACAAAGAACTCTCTTGATGAACACATAATCAAACAACTTTGTTATTACCAAAAATAATGTGAGCTCAATGTTCAATCATTCAATCTGTGAAATGACAATGTTATTACTTGATATTATAATACTGATCAGTATTTTACAAGTAATTATAATCCTGGATATTTGCACCAGACACTGATGACACGTAATGCTAGAGTCACACGACACATTTCCTTTTGCCTGATCCAATCAGAACCTTCGTTTCTGATGCGAGGCGTGGTTTTCTGTGGTGTTTGTATAAACCCTTTTTTGAGTGTCAAATTCTGATTCACCAGTAAACCAAAATATGACAATTATAAAACTATCCCACGCCACCTTTTCTTTAGTTCAAAGCATTCTAGAGAAGTCTCGGACAGGCCATCCGGACTTCCTCTTCAGCCAAAAGAATCTCGACAAGCTGGATAAAAGTTACACCTGACCGCAATGGTTCCTTCAGAATAAAAGCTGAACCTCGTGACTCCTTCAGGGTCTCGCTGATGCCAGTGAACCTGTCGTGGCCTGGAAGCATTCCAAGACTACTTTGGTCGGCACCGCTGCTTTTCTACCGGCTTTGGTTCCAAGGAGGGACCAAGAGGACCTTGACTTTCTGGATCTAAACGGAGGCTTCCCCTGGGTATGTAGACCGACAGATGGCATTTCATGTGTGTTATAAATCTCCAACTAGTTTAGAGCAAATTATTCACTCCCACTCAGAACTAAATGCTTCTCCGGATCCGTTGGTTCTGATAGACACATTCCACATATACATCAGTACACAGCGTGTTTTAAAGTTAGTCTTGTTAAATTGTGTAGAAATAAATTTCTTAACTATTATAAACCTGACTCTTTCTTCCCTTGGAGTTAATACAGTGTCAAGTAATCCCTGCAATAAAATTTCTGATCTTTTGGTTAAAATATTCAAGGATCCATCAGATTGATATTTCATATTTCTATGGAATCTACCATTTTATGGTTCATAAGTAAGATGTAAACTACTCATCCTTTACAGAGTGGAGTGCTAGGTTATTCATTTGTAATAGTTCCCTTTTGGTTAGGTTCAGCTTGTAGCCAGAGAATGTACCGAATGCAGAGAGGAAGGATACAATGTTTGTGAGGGTAGCGAGAGGATCCGAAATGAAAAGCAGTAGATCATCCACATAAAGTGCCAAGTTGTGTTCAATCTGGTCTCTCTGGATACCGGAAATGGATGGGCTGTTAAGGAGTAGTGCTGCGAGGGGTTCTGTTGCTATGTTAAACAATAAGGGGCTTAGACAGCCTTGACACATGCCTCTGTGTAAGTGGGTAGGTTTGGATCTTTGCTGGTTAGTAAGGACACAGGCAATGGGGCAGAGGTAGAGAAGTCTTATCCATGATCTGAAATTGCTCCCAAAGCCAAATTTCTCCAAAGCCTTAAATAGGATGACTCAATGCGGTCAAAGGCTTTTTCCGCGTCAAGGGAGAGGATGAATTCTGGCACAGTATTTGGGGAAGTGTATAAGATATTTAGCAGTCTATGTACGTATATTAAAAAAGGAATGCCAGTTTTTCATGAAACCTGTTTGATGCTCATTAATAACTGAAGGCAGGTATTTCTCCAGTCTATGAGCTAAAATTTTTGCTAGGATTTTAAGATCAACATTTTGTAAAGAAATTGGCTTATAAGACACACATTCTTTTAGATCTTTGTCTTTTTTTGGGATGAGGGTTATAGATGCCTCATACCATGATGGGGAAGTGTCCTTTCGGGTAAATGAGTTGGACAGCACAACATGTAGGTAGGGAGTAAGGAGGGGGTAAAATGACTTAAAGAATTCAGCCGGAAAGCCATCTGGGGCTGAAAATTTTCCTGATTGTAAGGAAAGAAATGTAATGTAATCTTGTGAAATGGGGGAGCCTAGCACCTTTTTTTTCATCAAGGATAGGTAAATTAAAACCCTCAAAGAGTTGTTCAATTCACACTGAGTAGTGAGCACCACCACACCCATGCCAGGTGGACCTCAAGGGATAAACGATCAATACTGCTCATCAATACTGCTCAATTTTCAACTTTCCTGGTGGGGTCACCCATGAAGACAGCGGGAGGGTTAATGCGGTAGCGGAGCAGTCAAATGATGATCGGCCTAGGTCTCTGACCCGGCTTCGGTTTTGTGGCCAGAGATTGGTGGGCCCTGTCGAGCTCCGGCGGGGTTGAAAGTATTTCCTTGCCAAAGATTTCACACAGGGCATCCGCGAGGAACACTGTTATACGGCCACCTTCTGTAGATTCTGCCAGTCCGAGGATGCGCAGGTTGTTCCGTTTTCTACGGTTCTCCAGATCATCCACTTAGCCGATAGCTTAGCATTGCTATCCCGCAGAGCGGAACAAAGCTTCTCCACCTCCTCAACATGCTGGCTCAGGTCATCAGCTGCCATTTCAAGTGAACCCAGACGCTGACCATGATCCTTAACCGTCTCCCGCACTTGTTCAAATTTAGCCTCGTAGCGCTGAAGGAAGATTAGACTTCAGTGGCTAGCAAGTCACTTAGTTGCTTGAGAGAGCGTCGAGAGTGAGGATGGGAGATGAGTCTTTTTGGAGCATATACCATCTTTGTAACTCAATTTAACTGTAGTGCAATTTGGCAGTGATGAAGATAACTCTGTTTTAACCCTCCCATTGTCTTCATGGGTGACCCCACCAGGAAAGATGACCATTGAGCAGGATTGATGGTTTATCCCTTGAGGTCCACAAGGCAGGGGTGAGGTGGTGCTTACTCCTCACCCCTGCCACGTGGACCTCAAGGGATAAACCCTCAATCCTGCTCAATGGTCAACTTTCCTGGTGGGGTCACACATGAAGACAGTGGGAGGGTTAAAGATAATGGCTTTTTAAGTAATAACAGTGTTTCAAAAATAGTAAAGCAAACTCTCAACCTACACCTACTCCATTTGCTCACCCGGAAGTTGACCCCCAAGTAACTTCTAAATAACAAACATTTTGATTTAATTCTAAAACAAGGCTATTATGTGCAGAACATTGCATCAGATGATTAACCTTTATTGGTATTTTGCCATTTCTCCAAAGTTTGTCAGATTTACTGTTGCCATCAAACCTGACTTTCTTCCAATTACTTCCAAGAGTAATTCTTTATTTCTGTTTTTACCCACAAAGCAAACTACTCCAGCTTTGCTACAGTGTTGCTGCTGCCAGTAAGTTGTATAATGATCTCAGGCTAAGCTCTGGTGTCTTAACTAGCTGCTTCACTGGTCTACTTAATGTCAGTTCACCAAGCAGTTGCAATCGATCAGGAGTCTGTTTTGTGAACAGTGCTCTCCAGGAACTAAAAATAATGTATAAGCCTTTATTTTCTTAGTTTTCTTCCATGTTTTCCAGTCTGTATAACACATACCCTTCCCAATATTTTGCTCTCTGATCATTGAAACAAGTATGCACTCAATACATGTCAAACATGTGTTTGTAACTGATGTCCAGGCTACTCTCACTTCGAAGATGTCATAATCAAACAAAATAAATAGCGCACCTGAGGGAGCATTTAGAGCTACAGCCATGAAACAAAGTAATTACAGAAGAAGGAGAAATGGTGTGTGAAATGATTTGGTTAAACTGTTTCAAGTCTGATACACTTTCAGAGACCACTAATCCCCATATACAAGTTTTTACTCGCTGGTGTTATTTTCTACCTAAATAACCACTACAACTGCTTGATAATGCAACACCTCTCATGTGTCTTTAAAGCTTGTGCGATTTGCACATACTTGACAAAGATTAACTTCCAATGTTTCATATCCTTGTGTGTCACCAAGCACCCCCCCCCCCACACACACACACACACACACACACCTGACACACACACCGCCATATCACATACATACTTGTGCCCTTTGTAGCAGTGGGTCTGGGGTGCAGCACTTTAAACTGAAACAATATATTATTGTCACTCCTGTCATGTAATAGCCAGAAGTGAAGAGATCCTTCTGAAAGGACAATAGGGTATGCATTGATTTATGAGGGCTCAGGGGCAATAATGTGCTGAAGTAACAAGGAACCAATGGGCTAGAAAAATACTAACAGCAGCCTTTGTCTCATTCAGTGTTTAATTCACTCCTTTTTGTGAGAAGGTGTGGTGGTGATGGAGAGGTTCTTCAGCCTGCTCTCATGCATCTGCTGCACAGCATCCTGTAAACCAGCTAAAACTGGTCCTTGTCAGATAAGAATATCAGAGATTTAGTCAGCTTCTTTGGAAATAAGTTCACTGTCATGTAGCTTCAGAATTATACAATAAAAATGTTGCAGAGCCTCTGAAGATTTTAGTTTCTTGTGGTTCTTTCAGGGAAGTCATCCGAGCTGTGGGAATATAGATAAATTAGCTCTAAATCCCATCATACTTATTGAGATCTTTCCCTAAAATCAGAAAAAAAAATTATCTGTTGCTCAGAGTAGTTACTCACACAGATGCACGCACACACACACACACACACACACACACACACACACACACACACACATTTACAGCACAGAACCAATAAATGACATTGGTGTTAAACCCGGATTACACAATGCGATTTTGGAGTGTCGCACAGGATTGTTCATTTCACACCGTGAGAACTCCAGAAAGGTGACGCACTGTAAGACACAAGATTTCGGTGAGACACGACGTCTCTCTCCAGCAGGACACGCTGCATCAAGAGCAGACCTCCCAAAGCATACGTCACTAAGCAGACCACTAACCATAACAAAGCTGAAAAAATTAAAACACTTATCTGTGTGTCCGTTCATGACCCAACTCATCTTCCTGCAAGAGTTCCGCTCCATGTCACAACTCATACCGGCTGTCACGGAGCGCAGCTTCCTCTGTCCCTCTGCAGCAAAACGCTACTGAACCATCTTTATCGGTCAAATATGTGAAATTTCCACCAACAGCAAAGGGATCTCATGTTTTTGTGTTTTATTTTTTATGTTCGTGTCAGCTCTCACAGATCACATAATTGCGGTTTCCACAATTTATCTGATGGTCTAAAAAAGGTGGTTAATTATTTTAAGTATAATTCCGGTTTAACTTGGGCTGTTAACAGAAATAAAACTAGTGTGTAGTTTATCATCCACTGTTTTAAACATAAATTGAAACCAAAGCTCAGAGAGGCAGAGGCTTGCTAATGTGGCATACCAATGGTGTGTTTTCACTGGTCGGTTGCTGACAGGAATCATACTGTAAACCCTAAAGTTCTAAATGATCAAATATATTGAGTAGATAAAACTCATAATTTAAAAAACTGTTTTTAGAACTCAAATGTGTTGAGCTTGTTCAACATTTTTCTTGTTTTAAGTACATAGAACTCAAACGTTTTGATTAATCTGAACTATTTCTTTTTTTTAAGTAAACATAACTTAATTTTAATGAGTAATATTAACCAAAGAAAGATCGATTTATTATGTTATGTTTCTATATTATTCCATTCATCTTTACGTCAACCCTAAAGTGTGTCTGATAAACAGACTTGTATATTATTTTAAATATTTGTGGATTTACAAGAAAAACAACCACAAACTAGCAATTGTGTTGGATTTCAGGAACATTAAACAACTGGTGGGCGTGGTGCATTGTGGGTAGTCATATTTTCAGTTATTTTGCTCTATTTTGGGGTGTTTATGCATGTTTATTGTGGATGATTGTTGTTCTCAGTTATTATTTCGTTCAGTGTTGCAGATGTGATGTTACTTTTTGTATCATGTTGGCACCATAAGTGAGGAGGTTGGTCAAAGTCATGCTGTACGGCTGTGCTGTCCCATTGTTATTAATACTGTGGTTGTTCACACCAGATACTCTTGACTTGACTTTGAGTGTTCCACTTTTATTGGCTGTTAGCATCTAGGGGTGTGTGATTCATGATCTGGTGTTAATTACTGCCTTGACCAGCCTGCCACATTGTCACTTTTAAGTAAATTCAGCTTATTTGGGTTAGGGTTTAATAGGTCCATTTAGAGTTCGTATAAGTTATATTATTAAGTTAGTAAAAACATGTAATAAAGTTCAATCAAAATGAAATATGCAAGTTTAGTGAAATAAAGCTTTGTAAGTTGCTTACGTGCTAAGTTATAGGTTGGATGTAGTTAAATGCTTTGATTTTATTCAGGTCATATTTTTTAAATTATGGTTAACTTATAGTTTTTAGATAAGTTAACTTAAAAATTATTAGGTAATCAGTTTCCTCATGAATTTTGAGTTCAGTGAACTTATTAGAGGTTACAGTGTACAGTTGAACTTTTGAGTTGATTGGATGAGCAATTTTAATTTAATAAACTTCAAATGTATGAGTAAAATTTATTAAGAAATTTTATTTATGAAAACTTAAAATTTTCAGTATCAAAACTCAAAAAAATTGAGGCAATTGATTGCCTCAAAATTTTTGAGTTCTGGGAACTTTTTCGGGTTTACAGTGGGTTTTCAAGCATGCTTGTAGACCACATATGTCAGACTCAAGGCCCGTGGGCCAGATGCGGCCCGCAGAGCATTTTTATGTGGCCCGCGAGATAAATATAAAAAATATATTAAAACTTGCCCGCTGGCCGATTTTACAGCAAAGACTTCAACTCCCATGATACTTTGCGGCGTCAGTGCGGAGCCGACGCGCCCCCTCCTTTGTGTTTTTTCCAGCGCCTGCTGCCGGTGTCTGCAGCTCCGCTGTCTCGGACAAACTAAACACTCCTCTCACTCAGCGCCGAGTTCACTCAGCTATTTTCTGACGTTGAAGCCCAGAAACGGAGATTCTAGCCGCTCAGTAATGTGTTCACGACTGAAAGAGAAAGTTTTCCAACTAACTTCCAGACAGAGCTGATTTAACTCCAGTGAACAGCGACACGCTCAAACCAGCACAACTCTGTGGTTGCTGTCGTTGTGTTTCCTCCCCGACACACAACAACGTGGTCAAGCTGCTCAGACATGTTCATCAGCACAAACCTATGTGAGCACCTGTTGTCATCTAATGTTGTCATTATTAAGATGAAGATTAACAAAACAACAGGAGTCTCCTCCTCAGCTCAGATCAACCCCATGATGCAGGTATCTGGCTGGAACAGGTGAGCATCACAGTAAACCAGTGGAGCAAACTGAGCTTTAAATATGTTGGTTTTATGCTCTTTTTCTGCTCCAAAACATGAAAGTTAACAGGTGAGATGTTGCATTTTCATTTAAGATAAAATGATATTTTTATTTTGTTGTTGGCCCGTGAGAAAAGGTTTAAAGATTTAAAAGATTTTAAAAATGCTGATTATACCACAAGTAATGAATACCACTGATGCCTTTTATTTAAAACTGACTTGCTCGTGTGTAATTTGGTTATTCCACATTCAGTGTTAATGCAGAAATAAGTTTGTTTCCAAATTTAAAGGTTCAAAATTGCATATAAGTTGATAAAGAAAATGTTCAAATTTGCCGTCACTTTATCAAAAAATATTAAGTTTGGCCGTCGACTCCGTCCCAGAGTTTCATTTCGGCCCCGGGTGAGTTTGAGTTTGACACCCCTATTGTAGACTGTTGTAGGCTGATTTGGGTTATGGGATGGCTCAAAAAGCAGTCACACTGTACGTTCACAGCATGGTGAACATATATATGCAAATCACCTTGACGTTCACCTTTTTTTTTCATGATTCTGCTCAGGATGAGGGATTTGCACAGTGTGATCCGGGCATTAGATAGAGGGAAGAGCACCTGTGTGCAGATTAAATGAGTTTCCTACCTAGCGTGGCCAGGTTCTGCTCTAGAGATAAACCAAGGACCTTTTTTATTTGGGAAGAGCTGCTGCTCCTCCTCATTAAAACTAGTCAGCTGAGGTGGTTCTGAGCAAGTGGATCTGCAGGACAATGAGACCATAACATTCAACCAACATCCTTCAGTACAATCATCTAATGAATGAATGATGAATTCTAAAAGTGTTGCAAAGACCTTCACAGATTTCAATAAGACTGAGTATGTTTGGGATGAAGAGACCTAAGAATCTGAGCCAGAAAAAGCTTTAGATCTGGTACTAGTACTCCAGGATGTTCGAAATCATTATTGCAGAGCTTCATTCCAAAAGGGAGTTCAAATGTTATTTGAAACTGTTTTGAAGTGTTTACACCAAACATTGTTTTAATTGTTCTTCTGTTCTTTTACTCTTCTACTTTGCAACTAATAAAATAAACACTTTAATGTGACATTTGCAGAAACATTCATGCTTTAAAACTTTTCCCCCACATTATTGGATGTTTCCCTTGAGAGATGTTGACCCACGTTAGGAACCATGGCTTTCACAGCTTACTTTTCAATAGGTTTCTGTTTTAAAACTTTCAACTGGTAAAGATAAAAATAGCAAGTTCAGGCTGCTTTTTTAAATGATACCACTTCAGCCATAAATGTGGCATAGGTTGTATTTTGGTGAAGAAAAAGACAGTGCCATGGTCTGCGTCTGCCCCTTCCTTCATGTGTCTCCTGGTGTTTCTCCATCCTCTCTAGGTGCTCCTTGTCTGCGTCTTCCTCATGTGTCTCCTGGTGTTCCCCATTTGCCCTCTAGGTTTCCCCCCTCAGACATCCCTCTCCCAGGTCCTGTGCTCTCTTGGCCCCCTCTTAGCCACGCCCCGTTGTTTCTTTCTATAGTGTTTTTCTTTAGTGTCAGCTTCCCCTTAGAAGATTAGTTATGGTTCATGCCTTCTGGTCTTTTGTTTTTCTCTTAGGCCATTTTCCTTTGTTACAGCCTTTCAGTATTTAGTGTGTTTTTCCCACCAGTGTTTTCTTCCTCCTCCTCCCTGAGCTAGTAATTGTGTTCACCTGGTCCCTCTCCCCACACACCTGCTATTCATCTCCCTCTCATCTTCCCAGTCTATTTAAGCCCTGTCTTGTCTCTGTGTTGCTGTCGGTCCATTGCATGTTTGTATTCTGTCAGCGTTTGTTTGTGCTCTTGGTGAGCTTTGTTTCTCCTGCTTTGGAGTTTTGGACTTTTGGACTTTAGGCTCGCTGCCTTTGGATTTATTTTTGTTCGTCCTGCAAAATAAAGCATATTTACTTAACATCATCTCCAGCCTTGTGTCATCCTGGGTTGCTGCATATTTGGGTCCTAAACATCCCCAAGACGTGACAGATAGAGGGGAGAGACTTTTAGGTCATCCCTTGTGCCTTTTAGTAAACTTCACATGTGCTTTATTTGTTTTCTTCGTGAATAATTTGTCACTTTTCTATGAGGATCATTATAAGGGAGTCAACAGGTTGAAGTAATAGAATGGACAGAAACCTCCCACTGTCAGAAGGCTGTACAGATCTTTGAACTCTTAAATTTTAATGACTTTTTGGTTTCTCAAGAGTTTAGGTGGAATTATTGTTGAATTATCTGGTTCTTAAGATGTCCTTTTGTGTGGTTTTACAATAATGGGAATCCCTGGCAACACATTTCTTTGATATTAACCTTAATCTGAACATTTTTAGAACATTGCTCCTGACCTTTCTGATGCTTTCACTTGCCAGGTGGTTTTACAGACTCTAGGGCAGTTAGATTGCTTCAATGGTGCTAATTAAATGAAATCCTGGAGGTAAAAATACCTAAAGGTTGATAACTTTTGCAAGCTGGCATAAAAATTCTTAAGTGACAGCGATGACTACCAAAGTCTGCATTTAGAGCCCTCTATATCAGTATGTGTAAAAACATTCAACCTATAATGAAACATGTATGTTGTCATAGCTGTAAAGTTTTGTAAGTGGTTACTTTAGAAAAATTGTCAATACAATATATATTCTATAAAATGTAATATTCCATAAATATATGGGTGTCAACATTATTGAGCCTTTGATATTTGATTGATGATGAAAATAGGTACTTTGGGTAATGCCACGGTAACAACTCTTTATAATAATTTGGCACAGAGGCAAAAATATAGTTTATAAAAATCTATTTCTATATCTCTATTATCAATGATGATAAAAGGCAAATTATTATAAATGGTGACTGAAATGAGACAATGAATATACTCTGATTAAACATGACCTGGTATGTTTTAAGACTCAGAAAGGTGTGATGTCTGGGATTATCAAATGAAATAAATAAATGTTTTTTCTCTGTTTTTCTACAATGGTGTTCTGCTGAGCTTTGGTAGCCTCATGGTGGGGACCATATGCTAGCACACTGCTGCTAACCACTTAAACATTCTCCCTGTCCTTATAATAACATTTTACTTTCTTTGACATGGAATGTGCTACTACTAGTTTACCTGTTTAATTAATTAGATTAACTTAGATAAAGACAATAAAGTTTATCCCCTACTAAATAGCATATTTACTATCTAAGAAATCACAATTTTACCATAGAAGTACTACTTGGTATGCATATTGTTTGTGTGTGTGTGTGTGTGTGTGTGTGTGTGTGTGTGTGTGTGTGTGTGTGTGTGTGTGTGTGTGTGTGTGTGTGTGTGTGTGTCTTTAAATGCATTATTAAACGGTTTGTTTCCACAATTACAGGTCACAACAGCATGTACCGTTCTGCACATCTGGCTCAGTGCTGGTGACATTGCGGCCTCAGAAAGATGTTTCAGAAGATGGAAGGAGGCTGGTGTGAAGGCAGTAAGCTGTGCTCTCTGGCGGGACCATACTTTCTGCTGAGTAACCACCAGACCACTACTACTGTTATCAGGCATGTCATTTATGTAGATATCGTTGTTTAAAAAATTACTTTAATATTATCTGCAAAACTTAAGCATTATTCTAGTGAATCCATACACCATCTTCTGTGCATTTTTCTGATTACGTCAGGAATGGGGAACCCTGGTCCTCGAGGGACGGCATCCTGCACGTCTTTGCTCCAACACTTCTGATTCAGTGGTTAATTCACCTGTTCTGCAGCTCATCAAGCTCTGCAGAAGCTTGTTAATCACCTGCTGACTAAAATCAGGTGTGACGATGCAGGGTTGAAACTAAAATATGCTGGATAGCAGCCGTCAATGGACCAGGGTTCCCCACCCCTGGATTACATCTTAGTGATGTGACAGCCATCAATTGAACCAGCCCAGCAAACCGGATGGATGGACATTGGAGTTGACAGTAAGAGGAAGCAACCCAAAGCACTCTGCAGACCGCCCTGAAGGATGTTCCACCCACGGGTTCCAGCACACCGTCCATGTCTAGGATCCTTTTTCAGCAGATATAGCAACACTCCCAGACTTCCTGCTTATTTAATTGTTGAAGGTTTGGCTGAAAAACTGGACTTTTCCTGTTTTCCTCTAAGATGTTTCATCTCTCATCCCAGAAGCTTCAGCTGAAGATAAGAGTGAGAGGTGAAATGTCTTTGAGGAAAACAGGAAAAGTCCAGTTGTTTCCAGCTGAACATTAACGATCATCTTGCCCTAGACAACTGAGACTCTACACAGACTTCCTACTTATTCATTTTCAATTAACGGTCCAGGAAAAGGTCACTTAGGTTAATCCTGCAGGAACTGTAAATAACTTCCATGTTTGTTTTGATCTTCAAATCATTTTCACATGTTTTAGTCTTGTCCCCTTATCAGCTTTCCATTTTCTGTTCATGTAAGGTGTTTAAAAACTGTAAAACAAAAGATCAAAGTGAGTTATTAGTATGTGTTTTAATTAATGAATTAACATACCAAAGAAAACTCTGTGAAAATTAGGCGCACACAGCAGGGTATCTGCTGAGCAAACAGTCATTCAGGGCCGTTTGCTCTTGTGTGCGGCAGGCTTCAGGTGGTTCACAGAGGAGTGGTCCAGGAAGCAGGTGAGCGGTGAAAAGCGGGGTGGTTGGGTGAGACGTAGGCCTGAGGTGGATTTCCAGTAAGTTATTGGAGGGGTGCGGATGGTTGAAGAACCTGCAGGCAGGACAAAAGAAACACGAGGTTCAAAACTAGAAACAACAGATCAACTTGAAAGTTCAGGTGGGAAGAGACTCTCAGCCATCGCTGTACCACAGTGAGCAAACATCCAACAAAATGTGGTTGTCTCCGAGGTTGGTTCTGATGGGTAGATCTGGCTCAGCTTAGCCAGTCTCCAGGAACCGCTCACCTGTAATCAGACTTAGCAGAAATTAGGTGTGCCACTCACCTCAGACCATGACAACTTTATGCAAACTGTGAAGCAAATTATGTAATCACAATTTAGCTGTGCATAGTATTTCCTGTGTTTTCACTTTGCACATTATCGTTATAGTTAGTGTTGTTGTCTGTGTGACAGAAATGTTAATTGGATTTTTCTGAGAATACAGAACATTAAGCAGCGAAACAAAGAACAATTTTGTATTTTACAAGATGAGGAAACCCTTAGCAGGTGAGTTAGTGCGGCTATGCACACAAATGCATTCACTTATTAGTTAATTTAAACATTATAAAAATACTAGATCATTATTTGCATTTGTGTTGTCCATATTTTCCAGCCACATGCTAAATATACAAGTATACTATATATAAAATATAAAAATTATCCAGTTAGCCTGTGGCTATAAATGAAAACACTATGAAGTTGTTTGATTTACTAGCAATGAAGAATCCATCAGAATAGCACATCTGGACTTATATATATATGTATATGAATATGTATATAAGTGGTGCTTATCTCCAGCGGTCAATGGCCAATCAGGCGGGGTACATCCTGGACAGAGAGCCAGTCCATCACAGGGCAACACAGAGACACACTGGACAAACAATCATGCACACACACACACACACACACACACACACACACACACACACACACACACACACACCTAAGGACAATTTAGACAGACCAATTAAACTATACATATATATATATATATATATATATATATATATATATATATATATATATATACAGTTGTGGTCAGAAGCTTACATACACTTGTAAAATATATAATATAATGGCTCTACTGAGTGTCACGTTATTTCTAAAACTCAGATTTTTCTCTGATAGAGTGATTGGAACAGATACTTCTTTGTCACAAAAAACATTCATGAAGTTTGGTTCTTTAATGTCTTTATTATGGGTTAACAGAGAAAAGTGATCACAATTGCTTTTTTTTAAAAACGAATATCCGCCCCTCCAAAAACTTGCATCCACACCACCTCGTTTAAAAAAAAACTGTCCACACGTACCCGGATAAATACGTTGTTAAGGACATGCCAGACCTGTAGGCGGCAGTACTTCCCCCGTTCTTAACCTCGTCCTTCATCTGTGGTCTTCCGCAAGGAGCAGTAATTCCGCTTGCAAAAACAAACAAGCAAAAAGCGCTTGGACAATTGATAAAGCGAGCGCAGCTCTGAGGGCATCCATGCTGTCGGCTAGTGTAAACACAGGTCGCACACGTGATGTCAGCATTTTTTGTCGCGGAAAGTGACGTTGCGGACCTTAAAACTCCGGTTTTGTCCGTCCACACGCAGACACCCAAAACGGAGAAAACGCAGATCTTCACTTTGGCCGGAGTTTTTTAAAAAGATCCGTTTTAGTGTGGACGACAGGCCAAAACGTAGAAAAATATCTACGTTTTGGCAGATCCCCGGCTACGTGTGGACAGGGCCTTAGTCCACAGTGAACAGGTCACCGTTCTAAACACAGCAGTAGATGTCCTTCCTTCTTTCACAGATATAATTCATGTCTTTAGTATTGTGTTACTGCCTCAACAACACATTGTTTCCTGTTTGTGTTTATAATTTTGTGAAAAATGTCAAAGATAATTCAGTTTGAAAGACATGGACCAACACGGAGATTTCCACAGAGCTAATTGATAAAAAGGTGCAGTGAATTAGATGGATCAACAGAAAGGTTGGCTGTTTCCTCGGGTCCCTTATGAAGCATTTGCTGGATTTTTCTGCCTTTCTGATACTCTTCATCTACAACTGAGACATGGCAACTCCATACAGAAGCTAGTGGAAAAATTAAAAGAAAAAAAGCTTTTCTTTTTTATCCTGAAGAAAAAGGCTTAAAATATGTTTCAAACCATCTTGTGCATTAAAAACTGTGTGAATAAATCATTATTTCTACCTAAAGCCATGTAGCATTGTCATAAAAGCTGTGCTAATATTCAAACATGATAAATACAAATCTACACAAAAGACAGAATTAATATTA
This sequence comes from Nothobranchius furzeri, assembly GCF_043380555.1. Lineage (NCBI taxonomy): Eukaryota > Metazoa > Chordata > Actinopteri > Cyprinodontiformes > Nothobranchiidae > Nothobranchius > Nothobranchius furzeri. The sequence goes on along the minus strand of NC_091741.1, from coordinate 102,346,375 downwards.
AAACATGCATGAAGCTAATTTATTATACCATAAATCATAGAAACCTGCTCAGTACAAAAGCCTGATAGTAATACTAATAGTGTACCATGATTTATCTACAACCTTATTACTAAGCTCAGTTACCATGGAGATATTTCATTTGATAGATCTCTTAGGATACAGAGCAAGGAATTGCATATCCCTCCAGATATTAGACACTGCATTAATCTGTACACATAAAAAATCAATCACGAATATAAAAGTGAAACAGGCATCAAATGGTAAACTTTGTTTTAAAGCTTAAAGCAGACACTTATTTTGTGTTGCACTTAATGAAATCATTCATTTCTATTTCTACACTGTCATCTTGTAGCAGCACAGTTTTATTCATAGGAATAAATAAGCCTCACTAATTTCACCATGTGCTATTTAGATAATTACTGCCTGTCAACACTTTGTCAGCGCGAGCGAGTAATAAATAATGCAGCATCTGTACTTTGTAAAGGAGCATGAGTGTTTAAAACAAGTTAGGGACAACAAGTTTCCATTTTTTTTTTAAAGAAGATGAGCCAGTTTATCAGTTAGACATGATTTATGGAAAATGATTATCTTAAGTGTGTCATAAAGCACATTGAAAAGAATGAAATATTTGACGCTTGACTGAGTGGTCTGAATTTAAAGTGTATCGACTGCCTGCTATCTGATAGCTAACATGTCCGTGTGTGTATGGACATTGATTAGTCGGCTGCTTGTGTGTAACGATGCACGCCACCTGGCCTCAGAGCTGCCAGGTCATTATCCCAGAACAGTTTCGGATGTTGGTGGAGGACCGGCAGTGGTGAAACTATGAGCCCACTCACCGCCCAATGTCCTTATAGCAGCACTTAAAGCTGCTTTCAGGAGTTTTCCCCTTTCAGAAATGATGTATGATTTGTCAGAAATCCGTAAAAGTGACTATCTTATCATGTACTGTGATATAATGTAAGCAATACGTCTTTTTTTTGCTAAGCACGCCCCCTGCCCCGCAGAGCTCCGTGCAATAGGAAACTGAGCGCCGACCAGAACTAACCAATAGCGTTAGACTGCCGCTTAGACGCATCAAATTTAAGGAATACCTCAGCTGATGCAGAGTTGATGAACTTTTCATGGACAAGTTAGTCTCTAAAATATAAATATATGAGAACACAGCATGACATGAGAATAATAATCGTAAAACAACGTGTTTTAGCTCTGTTTGTCGGCTACAGAAGCACATTTATAACCAGAAACGTGAACTCGCCATCTTAAACAAACAGAGCAACAGAGTTTTTTGTGAAATGCTTGTCCGCCACTAGATGGCGCCATCGGATAAGATAAATACTCTGGAATAAAGCTTTAATTAAGCCTGCAAGAAACCCATGACGCTACTGAATGGACAAAATCAGTGCTTTAAGAAGGGATTCTGCATAACTGCAGTTGTCCCAAAACTAAAAGAAAACACAGAAATAACATGACAAATTTGTTTGATCTAAATGGCCTCCTCA